>NC_139220.1:123686471-123921471 GCF_055691185.1 Crinia signifera | reverse complement strand
AAATAAGGCCCACAGTGTATATACTGTACTTCAAAAGTTATGTTATAGTCACAGTTTATTTGAATTATATTACCATTCAGCAATTGACCTTGGAATACTACACAAGCCTGTTCTGTTTATAGGTACAAACATTTACACAAAGCTTACACTAACTACAATGGCAAGAACTGAAATAGAAATCACACCTGAATAAAAAAGGCTCATGATTCATAAGTGTAATGTCGATAGTCAAAGTGCAAATGCAAGCTGTCAAATACCATCACGAATATAAAATAGCAGCTATGAAAAAGAGTGCACATTAACAAGCTCTCTGACACAGTGAATACATTTTATAACAATGAAAGAAAGACATTTTTACATTTTGGTTTGAATACCTATGATATGCTGCCAAGTGTGCATTTGACATATACCATATGACCAGCAGTGTTGTGCCAAAAATTACCCCTAGAGAATAAATTTGGGTCACGTGCTAAAAATCCTGTTACATCTAGATCTAAGATTTGGTTTTGTATTATAAATATGCTAGTTCCCCACTCATCAAAGGGGTACATTTACTAAGATGGGAGCTCTATTGAAGATGAGATGTTGCCCATAGCAACCAATCAGATTCTGTATATTGGGCAAAATGTACTAAAATAGGAATGGCTATGAATGACCGTATTTGTAGCCATTCGTTCCCATATACAGCTGTAAATTTGTATTTCAGAATTTACAAAGGCCAGTGTATGGGCATTCGTATTCTTGTTACAGACTACGAGTGCATACTCCATCGAAAGAATACGAATACTATTTAAATTTTATTAACGTCCATATGTAAAATACAGCCAATGATTGATCTGAAGTTTAACATGCATTCCTATGGAGGCGTGACTAGCCAATCAGCCACGGAGCTCCCCTGGAGTCCACTACTGATTGGCTGGGGAGGACCCTGTGTCTAAAATCACAGGCCAGTCCCCCAGTTCAGGGGAGGAGCCGCAAGTGTGAAGAAACTCTTGTGGTTCATCCAGTGCATGGTACGGGTGCACATTTTCTTATGTGAATCCCCTGGATTCCTTACTCCAGATCATTGAGGACGGATCTACTCCGGAGGCCTTGGTAAATATAATTTGTTTTCACAGGTACTGTACCAGATGGGACTCTACTGGACAAGAGGACGGGCCTACGTTGAAATCCATAGGTAAGTATATGTGTGAATTAATGTAGTATGCATTTAAGTTGTACTTTTTTGTGTCTGCATCTCTTTTTGGTTCTTGTTTAGTTTCACGGCGGCAGCATGGCCGCCGTGAACTTCCGGGTGCGGCGCTAACCAAACTATCTAAAATAAAGGAAATTAACTCTATGCCAACGTAGATAGTTCATACCCCTACTATCCACGTTGGCATAGAGTTGATTTTAGATAGCGTGGCGAGCACAGCGAGCCACCGAGCCTGCAGCGTGGGCGAGTGAAGCGAGCCCCACAAGGGGACTCAGACGCACGGCCGCTGCCGCCTTGAAACAAAACAAGTACCCTTTTTTTTAATTATTGGTTTTGATTTAGAACTACAAGCACCAGCGGGCCCTTTAATGCCCCGCATGCTGGGACTTTTGGTTCTCACTGCATGTGGGGCAGGCTTGCTAGGACTTGTAGTTCTACAACAAAATACAATAGTTTATTCTCTATTTTTACATAAAACATCAATGGCTGGTGCCCTCCACCTTTGGGCACCGGGGACAGCCCCGGGCTTAAGCCCAGGCTGGGGCTGTTTTGGAAGAGGGGACCGCTTTATTGGGGGAGACCCCACTCCCCCAGGGTCCCAGCCTAGGTTGATCAGTCAGGGGAATAATGCTTCGACCTGGGCTGTAGCCAGGGTATAAAAGTTTCCCCCGGCTGTGGCATTACCCTGCTGGCTGTTTTGGCCCAGTGCTGGTTATCAAAATCCGGGGGACCCCTATTCAGTTTGTCCACCGTATTTTGGGAACCAGGACCAGCCCTTGAGCCTGGTATTGTTTTTAGAAATCCTGGGGACCCCACCTTCTTTGGCCCTTGAATTTCTTAAACCAGACCCGGTTCTTTGAGCTGGTTATAGCCGTGGGAGGACACCCCACTATGCTTCACACATATTTGGCAGCGGTTAATAAGGCCGCCAAATACAAATACTGTATGAATACAAATGGATATGACCGGCTACGCCAATGGAAAATACGAATCCGGAAAATATGGCAGATTAGTACATTTTCCTATTACTGTATTAGTACCCATGCCGGTCATATCAACCCTTACCCAGGATCGGTCATATCCCGGGACCTTAGTAAATTTCCCCTATTATCTCCTAGAAGGTGCTAAATAAATAAGAAGTAGAATGTGATTGGTTGCAATGGGCAACATCCTGTCTTCAATAGAACTCCCATCTTAGTATATTTACCCTAAAATGAGGGAATAGCATAACCCCCCCATACAGGTGGTTAGTAGCACATCATTTTATTATATAGGATAAATAATTAACCATCTAGGCACAATTGTACTTGCTGTAGTCCTAAAATGTTTCAAAATGCACTTTTTATTACCAGTTGTAGTATTTATATAGCGCACACATATTCTGCAGAGCTTTACAAAGAACACTTACATCAGGCCCTGCCCCGGTGGAAATTACAATTAATATTCCTTACCACATGTACATGCACACACAGACATTCTATGGATAATTTTGTTTGGAGCCAATTAACCTACCAGTATAGTTTTGGATTGTGGGAAGAAAACTGGAGTACCCAGAAGAAACCCACGCAAGCATGGGGAGAATATACAAACTCAGCACCATTAGGGCAGCATGGACGGTGAAATGGTTAGCATTACTGCCTCACAGCACTAAGGTCATGGGTTAGAGTCCCACCATGGCTCTAACTGTGCAGAGTTTGTATATTCTCCCTGTGCTTGCATGGGTTTCCTCCCACAATCCACAAATATACTGGTAGGTTAATTGGTTGCTAACAAAATTAACCCTATAATGTCTGTGTGTGTGGTAGGAAATATAGATTGTCAGCTCCACTGGGGCAGGGACTGATGACGTTAATGTTCAAATATTCTCTCTATTATTATTAAGTAAAATAATAAATAATTTAGGATTAAACAGAAAGGTGTAAAGGGGCCTACACATGGGGAGATGTGTTGAGAGTTCTGAGCGTAGTACTAGATCATTCAGCAAGATCGCTCAACACACAGCGATGTGTTGAGGTCATGGTGAGCGATCTGTGGTGAGCGGTCCTGGTGAGCAATCTGTGAGGGCCAGTGCTCTCCGGTGAGAACACTGGTCTTCTCCGGTGAGAACACTGGCCCTGACTGATTAATATCCAGCATGCTGGCTATCGCTATGGCCCCTACACATAGAGCGATGTAGGGGCATTTTCTAAGCAATCTAGTGAGATCACTTTGAAAGTGCCCCTAAATTGCTACATGTTTAGCTCCCTTAATGCATTTTATATTGACTTGTTTTAGTGACTGTGGTTTATGGCATGTTCACAATCAAGGAATAGGGGGTTAGCTAGCGCTCAGTTACCTAGTAAGCGAAGGGGCTGCAAAGTATTGAGCTGTCCAAGCTCACAAGAATTCTGTAAAGGAGATGGGGTATACAATGCGCTCGCCTCCTAACAAAACTTCTGTGGGTGCACAGAAAATTGCTATTAGTGGTGTATACCAATGATATCAATACCCAGGTGTGGTGCAAAAGATGGTAATCATAATGAAGGGTCTGAGAGGTATTGTGAAAGCACGGTTGCTTTATTGAATAAGCAATATGCAATGTGAGTCCAGGTCCCACTGGTGTGGGTACTTAGTAACTGAAGGGGAGGGCAGAGGGATAGCAGCACGGGGAATGAGGGTTTGTGCTGGTCTGTAACTGTGCGGGGTATGAGGGTCCGCAACTGCAGACGGGAGGGAAAGTCGAAGTGTGAAGAAAAAGTGGCACAGGGGGTGGTGCGAGGGGCTGGCGTCCCGTCCCCCCGCAGTGCACCTCTCACCTGTGTCTGTGTGGTCGTCACGGACGGTCCCGCGGCGTTCCTGTGAGTATCCTAGCCGGAGCACTGACAGCGTGTGAGCTGTGCTGTGTGCCGGGCTCTGGTGTGATGACGTGTGCGCAGCTTCTGGGTCCCGGCGCCTGGTTGCCAGGGCAACCCCGGCCGCGTTCAACTACGTCCTGGTGCAAGCTCTACTCCCAGCCGGGAGGAGACTTGTAGGTGGCGGATGTCTGAATGCGAATGCGAATGTCCAACGCGTTTCAACCGCTGTGCGGTCTTCTTCAAGGATAATGCACATGGAGTGGTGTCCATTTCTTATGGAGTACAAATGTCCCGCCCTCTGCTCAGATTGGCTGTGTGCACAGGTGGGAGTGTTCATTACTGGATTACGTAATGCCAGCCTCTCATGTGTTGTGCATTATGTCGCTTTTGTGCAGTGCCTGGAGTGTATCACAATGCATTTGGGATGGAAAAAATCACAAGGTGGATGATATGATCAGTTTATATATGAAACATGATGAGAGTAATTACTCTGTATCACAGGTTTGCGAGGGGAATAAACTCATTATCCCAGTGTGCCATTGTTAAATTCAATGTTGAGGCCTATGGGGTGTAATGTTTTAAGGGTAAACATCCAGTATAATTCTCTTTTATTTAAGACGTCAGTGTGGTCACCCCCTCTCCAATTGATGTCGGGGGCTTCAATGGCGGTAAAGACTAGTCCCTTGGGGTTGGATTGGTGTGTCTCTTTAAAGTGCATAGATACACTATGCTTGGTGTAACCCATTTTGATATTACGAATGTGCTCATAAATTCTGATTTTTAGGGTCCTTGTGGTTCTACCGACATACTCTAATCCACAAGGACATGTTCACAATCAAGACAGCATCTTATCATAACTTCCATCATGACCCATTCCAAGATCGACACGATGCTCTGTTTCTGGATTTCCATCTAAATTCATGATTACCATCATCTGTTTTAAACAGGGTAATTTATAAGAAAGGTATTTCTACACAGGTGATGGTAATCATGAATTAAGAGGGAAGTCCAGGAATAGAGCATTCTGTCCCTCCGGGAGAAGGTCATGTTGGGAGGTACTGTATGTCTAATGTGGGGTACACACCAGAACGACTACAATCGTCCATGACCGATAGACGACCATGGAACGATTTACCTTCGACTTCCTGGGAGCTCCTGGGCCGTCCCCAGCAAACGATTTGCAAAAAGTGTGTTTTTTGGCGGAACGATCTTGATCCGATCCCGATGCGACCGTGATGGTCGTAAAGATGGTCAGATCGCAAGTTTTTGCAAGAACCCCTTTCGACCATCGTCAGATTCGCCTTTGAAATCTAAATAAAGGGGCTGAACTAGCTGAGGTGATAGGAATAGGAGCAGCCATTTTAAACCAGTGTATTTCTGCTTTGTGACTAGTGAGGCTTGGTGTATACCTGCTGAATGCTTCACATAGCTATTTTACATTCCTTTGTTTTGCCTGCCATTACAAAGTGTCTTTTAACCCTGCACTGACACTGTCCTCTATGGAGAACGCAGTGATAGGTCATCACCAGCAAGATTACCTGCTCTATTATGCTGTGCTGAAGCTCAGGCGTCAGAGGGCCCAGCGTAGGAGAGGAAGATCATGATGGACAAAGCAGTGGCTACTGAAGCATCAGACTCAGTCTCACATGCCACTGCTCAGGGATATCAGGGAAAATAACCTGGACAACTACCGTAACTTTTTGCGGATGAATGATGTCACCTTCCAGGAATTGCTGTATCTAGTGACTTCCCACATTGAGAAGCAGGATACCAAGTATCGCATGGCTATCCCTGCTGAGGAACGACTGGTGGTGACTCAGAGGTTTCTGGCGACAGAACGGTCTCTTGCTGACCTTAAGTTTGGATCCCTCATCTCCCCGCAAGTTTTGGGCCTCATCATCCCGGAGACCTGCAAAGCCAATGTGAAGGTGCTGCAGTACCAGTATTGCAAGGTAAGGAGGAAAAATACACCGAACACTTTATTGTGCAAACAAAATTGTTTTATTGATAAATTAGGCCTAGGACAGAAACAGGTTTTTTAGGCCTTTAATATATAAAACATTTGTAAATATATAGAAAAATGTATAATTATTGTGTTAACACAAATATATCATAATACTGTATAAAAAATATATTTGAAAAATCACACTACTATATATAAACATTTAAGTATCACCCAGTTTTAACTTACCCAATAAGTATGGGCTGTGTGGCAGAGGTTCTCTGCCGCAGATATTTAAAGGCTGTGGCACACATGGCGCATGGCGCAGATGCAATGGGTCCGGCCCCATTGATGTGCACCATGCACCATGTGAGCAGTGGCCTTCACATATCTGCAGCTGAGACCATTTCTGTCACACAGTACCCCATACTTCTTTTAAATGGCAAAATAGACTATAGTTTACAGATCCTCAAAAACAGGAGACTCCGGATCGTCCGCCAGTAAAGAAGAATATACTGTAGGTGACGGTAGTTGGCTGTTTGAGGCGGCTGTGTGGGGGTTGATTGGGTGGGTGTTGGAGGAAATTGTGTGCTGGAAGAATCTGGTACGGTGGTTGGGGGAGTAGGCTCCGGTGTTTCTTGTGAAATAGCCATGCCAAATAATTTGGTGTCACTTCGCAGATAACATAAACTGCCCTGATACACCAACTCCATGCATAATTTCTCAAATTTAAGTTGCTGGTCAGGAGCCATGTGGCGTACACACTCTGCCACGTAAGTGAAATAGTTGTTATGTTTGTCAGGGTTCCTTTCTAGGACCCGCTGTGCCCGCGCCAGAAATTCTTCCTCTACTGCTTCTCCTTTTTTCCCCTTGCCACACAGTTTTTTAGCACGTTGAAGTGGTGGAGTGGGTTCCAGAGTGGGTGGCGGAGTGGGTGCCGGAGTAGCAGCTTCACTCAATGGGCATGGATTATCAGACAGCTGAGACAGGTCCGGGGTTAGAGGTGAGTCATCGCCAAGCTGTAAAAAAAAATGAAAAACCACAAGTACTAATCAATTGTATTTACTTTTAATTTCAGCTCCCTATCAGAGTGAATGAATGGAAAGTCATCGCAGAGGAGTTTGAACAGCGATGGAACTTCCCAAATTGTGGAGGAGCCATTGATGGGAAACATGTCTGCATAGCCCAGCCTATCAATAGTGGTTCCTACTACTTTAATTACAAGGGCTATTTTAGTATTGTACTAATGGCTGTGGTTAATGCGAACTATGAGTTCATCTTCCTGGATGTAGGAAGGAATGAGCATGCATCAGATGGTGGCACTTTCAAGGACACAAAGTTTTATGAAAGACTCACGGCCAACACACTTCACTTGCCGTCTGTACAGGAAATTAAAGAGTGGCTTAATTTTGTGTTTGTGGCAGGCGAGGCTTTTGGCCTGCACGAGCACTTAATGAAGCCATATGGACAAAGGGGCCTTAACCATCAAAAAAGGATTTGGAACTACAGGCTATCCAGGGCACTGCATGTTGTTGAAAATGCTTTTGGAATCCTGGCTAGCCGGTTTCGCATATTCCACACTGCCATCAACCTGAAGGTGGACAAAATTGACTGGATTGTCACAGCCTGCTGTGTCCTGCACAATTTACTACGCAGAAAAGCCACACAGCAAAGGGCTAAAGGCACAGCACTCCAAGAAGACCCAGATCTGCCAGAGGAGGTAGTGCAGATATCCTCCTTGCAAACCCCAACACAACACTTCACGGGGAGTGCACGAGCCAAACAGGTGAGGGAACAGTACATGGCCTACTTTAATGGAGAGGGGACTGTGGATTGGTGGGAGGAATTGATTAGATAGGCAACAAACTTGACCAATGTGTATGTACTTACCAAGACGGATTGCGAATTCTCATCCTCATTCGCCGTCACTTGGGTTCTCATGTTCCACCATCAGGACTACTCCTGTCCTTATCGACTTCTGGCTGAGGGTGAATGTCATCCTCTCATAGTATCAGAGGGAGGTTTGTTACACCTGGTCGACTCCAGCACCAAACTTCTTGGAAGCCTCCATTTTTTGTGTTCCTTCAGGAAAACTGACCTGAGATTTTGAATGCGTTTTTGCACCCATTCTGCATTGGCCTCCGGGTGGAATAGGAGGCTGAAGTGAGCCAAATCCTCCAGGGCATGGTTTCTTTTAATTTTGTTTGAATACTCCTTGGACTTTGTTCTCCACAGGCATTCGTGGGAACGGTACCACTCAATAAAACCTTCCACGAATTCCTGCTCTTTCGCAGTAGACATGGTGACTGTAAAAAGTAAAAAATATTTGTTGTTAAATTTATATCCATGTTTAATATAGTTCGTTTTATAGTTATAGTTTTATAGTTATAGTTATCAATTCACCTAGTTCATATGTTTAAAGTATTTAAAATGTTAATAAACTTTTATGAAAAACACTATACATTTTATTGCGCACATTGCTATTCACACACACAGGTGAATGGAGCCTAGGACACAGCACATAAAAATCAGTAATGGTGGGCAATGGTTATATATATACACAGACAGGTGAATGGGGCCTAGCACACAGCACATACAAATCAGCAATGGTGGGCAATGTTTTTATATATATATATATATATATATATATATATATATACACTATATATACACAGACAGGTGAATGGAGCCTAGCACACAGTGCCTAAAAATCAGCAATGGTGGGCATTTCTGCGTTTAGTCACAGAGACTTCTTCAGAGGGCTCTGACGAAGTCTCTGTGACTAAACACGTTGGGGCATGGCCTGGCGTCGGTCTAGCTGCAGTACAAGCAAGAGTGTGTAACCGAGTGTAACCGCTCCCACAAACGCTGCCCGGAGCATCCGGCATACGCTGTCATCACCCGAGGTTGTGCCTAACCGCTGATTGTGGTACGTGATACCATTTCTCATGTGTACCTGATGGTAACTTTTTAAATGTCTGCACAATAAATTATATAAGCACAATGGAGCGCTCCTTTCTCTCTTCATAGAATAAATATATATATACACACACACACAGGTGAATGGGGCCTACCCTAGCCCACAGTGACATGGGGCCTTATTCTGGTTGGAGCGGCCGGGCCGTACGTGTACGTCCCGGGGTTTTTTCATGATCTGCGCATGTGCAGATACGCTAATGCGCCGGCGCGAACACTCCACAACGCTTACGGCCGGGCTCTCAACGTGCGAAAAAACCTGTACGCGAGTGTACGGGTAATGGGGCGGCATAGGGGCGTGTTGATGGGAGCGGCCGAAATAATGAGGGAAAATGGGCGTAAATATGGGCGTACACGGGGGTGTGCACCAAAAATGAGCGGTGCTACTACCGCACGATCGACTAAGGCACCGTTCATTTCGGACACCAAACAGGCGGCCGCCAACCGCCAGCTCAAACCACCCCTACAGATACCGCATGCCAGCGTGCGCCTGAGTTGGCTAATTAACGCTGATTACTACTCAAACACATACACCTGAATGTAATAAGCAATGCTGCAGTCTATTAAGTCCAAACCATGATTTCACTACCTGCAAGCCACACATACAGCACGCAAACACATTGGAAGCTTATGTTTCTATACTTCTCCACATTTAAAGGTTTGTTTAATTTAAGGTAAGAATCTTTTTATACGCTAAGGTAGGTATTTGCTAAACAGTTAGACACATTCACTACCTGCTTTCATAGACTTTACGCAGTAGCACACTCAATCTACACAAGTCGACATGTGTCAACGTGTTTACTCTAATACTAACATAGGTTTTGTATTTAGGATACAATAACATAAACCACATCTAACACCTACAAAGGATGTTTCAGCAATGTTTTAAGCCCATGACCACTATTTTGCACACAATCTTTGTATAGTACCCAAAATAATGACCTGTACCACTATCTCATCTGCTATGATTTGGATTTGACTACACTCTGGATGTAAGATGCCACCAATCACATTATTGCACTCTCATCTCTCTAACAAAGGATTCCTACATCTGCTTATGACACTGTCAAATCATATATATTTAAAAAGTTATGCATGTTTGTTCACAAGCTAATTTATCATGTTTGGCCCATTCACACATCTTTTTTTAGGGAGGACACATATGCATTCCTACACAAATGTACCTTTTCACCCTTGTTTGTCTGCCTCACCCACTCCATGAGGAAAGCATTGTTCTGGACCTGCTTTTACCTACTACTGTAGGAGCTACCTCACCTGCACACAAACTGCTTTCTCACCTATTAAGTTGCTCTGCACATGTGCTGACACAAACTAATTAGCAGGGAAAAGTTGGATAGGAACATGGGAATGGCCATGGAGAGGGTTACACATGGGAAACTTCGACCACACTTCAACAAATGTTCAAAAATACCCTGGTCAGTAAGTACACATAAATCTAGTATTTGTTTCACACAAGAAATGACACATACCACAATTTAGATTTAATTAGTAAAATAAATTTATTTGCTGTTCAGCATCACAGCTTGACACTTTAATGTGAGAAATCAAATAAACAAATAAAATAGACACACAAATAATAAAACAGCCAGAACAAGAGGTTGCATATCTCCAAACATGTGTTACCCTGCAAATGCAATGGTGAAAGAAATGGGGACACCAGAATACGTACTGCAACAACCAGGGTGAATACTAAGCAAGATACACACCACCAAAAAAAAAATTTGTAGAGGTCAAAATACGAACTTTCATGCCCATGGCACGCAAATGGATCGATGGCCAACTCAGGAAGCGGATGTCCAGTGCAATTAAAACCTTTGGCCTCCAACCACAGAGGAAGTGAACCAGGTCTCATTTGGGCCCTTTTTTCCCCCTTTTAGATGGGGCCTTGGGGACAGGGGCCTTTGGCTCAGCTGGCTTTCGGCGTCTTTCCCTAGTCGACACAGGAGGGTCAGCCGAGGTGGAAGGTTGGGGAGCAGCTTGGGGTGGGGCAGCAGATGGGGGATTGTCCCTTAGGGACCTGGCGGTGGACAGCTGCTCCGCAAGAAGTTCATTCTGGCGGCTGAGGTGTTGGCCAATGCTTACTATGCCAGCCGCCAGAGTTTCATTAATGCGGTTCAAGGCCTCAACCTGCAGCTGGTTTGTGGCCTTCCACTCCGCCAGAAAATCCGCCACCTGCTGCTGACGGATCGCAGCATCCACCCCTTGCTGCTCGATCCTGTCCAGCGTCACCAACAGGCTCTCATTCCATGTCTCCTGTGGCTGGGGCTGGGGGCGACGTCTTGGTGGAGGCTGGACCACTTGCTCCACCTGTGGCTCTGCAGAGGAAGATGCTGCCGGTACATCCAGGCTTTCTGCTTCTGCTAGGATAAGAATTGAAAACAATGTCACCATCACATACGCAATAAAAAATATCTTTCTAAATACAATGCATTACTGTGACTTACCATCAAAAGCAGCAGCAAAGACCTCCGCCGGGAGCTCACTGTCCATATTGGAGATCCCCCTGATCTCCCCCACATCAATCACGTCACAGGAGTCCAGCTCCAGGGGGGTATACTCCAAATGGTCAGGCATAGGACCTCTCCCGGTGGACATGCTGTGGTTGTACCGGTCAGTCATCTTCCTCTTCAGTGCACTTTTGAAGTCAGTCCACCTACAAGTTTAAAAATACAAATATCACCATGAGATATGTGCACCACTGTGCTACGTGTAGGGTTACCACCTAGTCCCTTTAATTCCGGACACATGTTACTTACACAGGTTCTGTGGCAGTTTAAAATTAGGTGAAGTGGAGTCTTGAAGTCAGCCAGCCACAGAACCTGTGTAATTAATATGTGTCCGGAATTAAAGAGACTATGTGGTACCCCTAGCTACGTGACATTTCCTAGTGTGGGTGATCTTATGTTTTTTTGCCATATGTGTCCCACACACACATTCATGTCTCAATTAGGAGGCATTTCAGTGTCTCATCTCATTCATTAGGCCACTAAATGCACATACATACATCACTATGCAGAAATGACATCATCCATGGCCAAATTAGGCACCTCCACCTGGTGTGAAACTACACATTCCACCATAGCTTGACAATGTGGTTATTATGGAGTAATTTAACTATGGAATGGCATACTGGGATGTGTAGTTTCTCATCAGCTACATGTGCACAGTTTGCTCATTCTTGTTTCAGTAGCATCATATGGAACATGTTACAACAACTCTTTCAAAAACACACTTTCTCTTGTCCCATCACATACTTCACATGAGCAGAACTGTGCCCATAACCTCACATCACACCAATGGTGCATGTTTCATATATCAATGTGGGTTATTAGACATGGTTGTGTTCACATGTGACATTGAAGTGTAGCACTATCTACAAACACACCTTTCTATTAGTCTCAAAACATACATGTAACATATGTACACACATATGACATTATCAGGGGGACAAAGACCAGGGCAATTTTTCAGCAGTCTCCAGCAGGAACTGAGGCCCTTATTCTAGTTCACTCTTTCTGCCCAAATATTTCTTTGATGGACAAAACCATGTGCACTGCAGGTGAGGCAGGTGTAAAACCCCACCCAAATCTGATTATCTCTGCACAAGTAACACCTGCCTCACCTGCAGTGCACATGGTTTTGTCCATCTAAGAAATATTTGGCCAGAAAGAGTGAACTAGAATAAGGGCCTCAGTTCCTGCTGGAGACTGCTGAAAAATTGCCCTGACAAACACACTAACCTTTTCTTCACCGCGTCCCAAGTTCTGACCACTGGTGCCACCTGGTTCACTTCCTCTGTGATCTTGTCCCAAAGGTTTCTCCTTGCACTGGCACCCGGCTTCCTGGTTGCCAATTCAATCCATTTGCGTGCCCTGGGCACTAGAATTCGCATTTCGGCCTCTACAAATGCAGGGTTTCTCTTTCTGGTGGTGGTATCCTGCTCAGTCATCACCCTAGATGTTGCAGCACGTTTTCTGGTGGCCCCAGTTCTCTCACCATGCACCTGCTGGGTCACACCTGTTTGGAGAGATGCAACCTCTTGTTCTGGCTGGTTGCTTGGCCCTTGTGGAGCTGGTGGAGGTTCACCAGGGCCTGTTACTGAGGGGCCCGCTTGATCTTGCAGGCTACTCCTCTCTTGGGCCCTCCTTCTCCTTCTCCGCTCCTGTTCCCTCTTGTTCAGTGCATCAAGCAGGGATTGTGCTGTAGCTCTCTGCAGAGCGTCCTCTGCTGCTGAATCGTCAGAGTCAGACATGTTTGCAGCAATTGTGGCCTGCATCTGACTGAATATTTATATGTTAATTTCCCGCCATGAACAAGGGGGCGTATATTTTTCCACGCAATATAGATGCAAATTTACGCCGATATTTCCCGCCGATAATTCCCGCTTAAATTACGCAGGTCTCAACGCACCTGATCAAACACCTGTATATGCACATACACAGGTTGTGGAGCATTGTGCTACATCGTTAAATGTGGGCACCTGTCATTCCAATGCGCATGTGCAGATACGCTAATGCGCCGGCGCGAACACTCCACAACGCTTACGGCCGGGCTCTCAACGTGCGAAAAAACCTGTACGCGAGTGTACGGGTAATGGGGCGGCATAGGGGCGTGTTGATGGGAGCGGCCGAAATAATGAGGGAAAATGGGCGTAAATATGGGCATACACGGGGGTGTGCACCAAAAATGAGCGGTGCTACTACCGCACGATCGACTAAGGCACCGTTCATTTCGGACACCAAACAGGCGGCCGCCAACCGCCAGCTCAAACCACCCCTACAGATACCGCATGCCAGCGTGCGCCTGAGTTGGCTAATTAACGCTGATTACTACTCAAACACATACACCTGAATGTAATAAGCAATGCTGCAGTCTATTAAGTCCAAACCATGATTTCACTACCTGCAAGCCACACATACAGCACGCAAACACATTGGAAGCTTATGTTTCTATACTTCTCCACATTTAAAGGTTTGTTTAATTTAAGGTAAGAATCTTTTTATACGCTAAGGTAGGTATTTGCTAAACAGTTAGACACATTCACTACCTGCTTTCATAGACTTTACGCAGTAGCACACTCAATCTACACAAGTCGACATGTGTCAACGTGTTTACTCTAATACTAACATAGGTTTTGTATTTAGGATACAATAACATAAACCACATCTAACACCTACAAAGGATGTTTCAGCAATGTTTTAAGCCCATGACCACTATTTTGCACACAATCTTTGTATAGTACCCAAAATAATGACCTGTACCACTATCTCATCTGCTATGATTTGGATTTGACTACACTCTGGATGTAAGATGCCACCAATCACATTATTGCACTCTCATCTCTCTAACAAAGGATTCCTACATCTGCTTATGACACTGTCAAATCATATATATTTAAAAAGTTATGCATGTTTGTTCACAAGCTAATTTATCATGTTTGGCCCATTCACACATCTTTTTTTAGGGAGGACACATATGCATTCCTACACAAATGTACCTTTTCACCCTTGTTTGTCTGCCTCACCCACTCCATGAGGAAAGCATTGTTCTGGACCTGCTTTTACCTACTACTGTAGGAGCTACCTCACCTGCACACAAACTGCTTTCTCACCTATTAAGTTGCTCTGCACATGTGCTGACACAAACTAATTAGCAGGGAAAAGTTGGATAGGAACATGGGAATGGCCATGGAGAGGGTTACACATGGGAAACTTCGACCACACTTCAACAAATGTTCAAAAATACCCTGGTCAGTAAGTACACATAAATCTAGTATTTGTTTCACACAAGAAATGACACATACCACAATTTAGATTTAATTAGTAAAATAAATTGATTTGCTGTTCAGCATCACAGCTTGACACTTTAATGTGAGAAATCAAATAAACAAATAAAATAGACACACAAATAATAAAACAGCCAGAACAAGAGGTTGCATATCTCCAAACATGTGTTACCCTGCAAATGCAATGGTGAAAGAAATGGGGACACCAGAATACGTACTGCAACAACCAGGGTGAATACTAAGCAAGATACACACCACCAAAAAAAAAATTTGTAGAGGTCAAAATACGAACTTTCATGCCCATGGCACGCAAATGGATCGATGGCCAACTCAGGAAGCGGATGTCCAGTGCAATTAAAACCTTTGGCCTCCAACCACAGAGGAAGTGAACCAGGTCTCATTTGGGCCCTTTTTTCCCCCTTTTAGATGGGGCCTTGGGGACAGGGGCCTTTGGCTCAGCTGGCTTTCGGCGTCTTTCCCTAGTCGACACAGGAGGGTCAGCCGAGGTGGAAGGTTGGGGAGCAGCTTGGGGTGGGGCAGCAGATGGGGGATTGTCCCTTAGGGACCTGGCGGTGGACAGCTGCTCCGCAAGAAGTTCATTCTGGCGGCTGAGGTGTTGGCCAATGCTTACTATGCCAGCCGCCAGAGTTTCATTAATGCGGTTCAAGGCCTCAACCTGCAGCTGGTTTGTGGCCTTCCACTCCGCCAGAAAATCCGCCACCTGCTGCTGACGGATCGCAGCATCCACCCCTTGCTGCTCGATCCTGTCCAGCGTCACCAACAGGCTCTCATTCCATGTCTCCTGTGGCTGGGGCTGGGGGCGACGTCTTGGTGGAGGCTGGACCACTTGCTCCACCTGTGGCTCTGCAGAGGAAGATGCTGCCGGTACATCCAGGCTTTCTGCTTCTGCTAGGATAAGAATTGAAAACAATGTCACCATCACATACGCAATAAAAAATATCTTTCTAAATACAATGCATTACTGTGACTTACCATCAAAAGCAGCAGCAAAGACCTCCGCCGGGAGCTCACTGTCCATATTGGAGATCCCCCTGATCTCCCCCACATCAATCACGTCACAGGAGTCCAGCTCCAGGGGGGTATACTCCAAATGGTCAGGCATAGGACCTCTCCCGGTGGACATGCTGTGGTTGTACCGGTCAGTCATCTTCCTCTTCAGTGCACTTTTGAAGTCAGTCCACCTACAAGTTTAAAAATACAAATATCACCATGAGATATGTGCACCACTGTGCTACGTGTAGGGTTACCACCTAGTCCCTTTAATTCCGGACACATGTTACTTACACAGGTTCTGTGGCAGTTTAAAATTAGGTGAAGTGGAGTCTTGAAGTCAGCCAGCCACAGAACCTGTGTAATTAATATGTGTCCGGAATTAAAGAGACTATGTGGTACCCCTAGCTACGTGACATTTCCTAGTGTGGGTGATCTTATGTTTTTTTGCCATATGTGTCCCACACACACATTCATGTCTCAATTAGGAGGCATTTCAGTGTCTCATCTCATTCATTAGGCCACTAAATGCACATACATACATCACTATGCAGAAATGACATCATCCATGGCCAAATTAGGCACCTCCACCTGGTGTGAAACTACACATTCCACCATAGCTTGACAATGTGGTTATTATGGAGTAATTTAACTATGGAATGGCATACTGGGATGTGTAGTTTCTCATCAGCTACATGTGCACAGTTTGCTCATTCTTGTTTCAGTAGCATCATATGGAACATGTTACAACAACTCTTTCAAAAACACACTTTCTCTTGTCCCATCACATACTTCACATGAGCAGAACTGTGCCCATAACCTCACATCACACCAATGGTGCATGTTTCATATATCAATGTGGGTTATTAGACATGGTTGTGTTCACATGTGACATTGAAGTGTAGCACTATCTACAAACACACCTTTCTATTAGTCTCAAAACATACATGTAACATATGTACACACATATGACATTATCAGGGGGACAAAGACCAGGGCAATTTTTCAGCAGTCTCCAGCAGGAACTGAGGCCCTTATTCTAGTTCACTCTTTCTGCCCAAATATTTCTTTGATGGACAAAACCATGTGCACTGCAGGTGAGGCAGGTGTAAAACCCCACCCAAATCTGATTATCTCTGCACAAGTAACACCTGCCTCACCTGCAGTGCACATGGTTTTGTCCATCTAAGAAATATTTGGCCAGAAAGAGTGAACTAGAATAAGGGCCTCAGTTCCTGCTGGAGACTGCTGAAAAATTGCCCTGACAAACACACTAACCTTTTCTTCACCGCGTCCCAAGTTCTGACCACTGGTGCCACCTGGTTCACTTCCTCTGTGATCTTGTCCCAAAGGTTTCTCCTTGCACTGGCACCCGGCTTCCTGGTTGCCAATTCAATCCATTCGCGTGCCCTGGGCACTAGAATTCGCATTTCGGCCTCTACAAATGCAGGGTTTCTCTTTCTGGTGGTGGTATCCTGCTCAGTCATCACCCTAGATGTTGCAGCACGTTTTCTGGTGGCCCCAGTTCTCTCACCATGCACCTGCTGGGTCACACCTGTTTGGAGAGATGCAACCTCTTGTTCTGGCTGGTTGCTTGGCCCTTGTGGAGCTGGTGGAGGTTCACCAGGGCCTGTTACTGAGGGGCCCGCTTGATCTTGCAGGCTACTCCTCTCTTGGGCCCTCCTTCTCCGCTCCTGTTCCCTCTTGTTCAGTGCATCAAGCAGGGATTGTGCTGTAGCTCTCTGCAGAGCGTCCTCTGCTGCTGAATCGTCAGAGTCAGACATGTTTGCAGCAATTGTGGCCTGCATCTGACTGAATATTTATATGTTAATTTCCCGCCATGAACAAGGGGGCGTATATTTTTCCACGCAATATAGATGCAAATTTACGCCGATATTTCCCGCCGATAATTCCCACTTAAATTATGCAGGTCTCAACGCACCTGATCAAACACCTGTATATGCACATACACAGGTTGTGGAGCATTGTGCTACATCGTTAAATGTGGGCACCTGTCATTCCAATGACGAGTGTTGTCAGCTGGTATCTGTTGGAGTTCGTGTATGCTTTGTGAGTCACATTTCAAAACATCACGTTATAATGCTTTCCTTACATATGTACTGTGTATGAAATTGTCATACAGCAACATGTTGCATTGTGGCCCTTTAGGCAGCGTAGTTATAAGTAGAGGGTTGCGTGTATTATTTTCCGCCTACTGTATATACAGTACTCCTCTCCATGCATATCGGTGCATCGTGCCCCCTTTAAGCAGCGTAGTTATAAGTAGAGGGTTGCGTGTATTATTTTCCGCCTACTGTATATACAGTACTCCTCTCCATGCATATCGGTGCATCGTGCCCCCTTTAAGCAGCGTAGTTATAAGTAGAGGGTTGCGTGTATTATTTTCCGCCTACTGTATATACAGTACTCCTCTCCATGCATATCGGTGCATCGTGCCCCCTTTAATCAGCGTAGTTATAAGTAGAGGGTTGCGTGTATTATTTTCCGCACACTGTAAATACAGTACTTCTCTCTTCATTGAATGCATGCTGTTGGTTGTGGTGTGTGTATATCGGAACGGTCCGCGTAAGTTTCTATGCGCATCCAGTTTGTTACTGTAAGAGGGATTAATAAAGTTAATACCAAACAAACAATTTTTTCGACCAATCAGCAAGCACCAAAAGTGATATATGTACCTGCAATTAATAACTGCGCCATTGCCACTATGACGTCTAATCGTGCTAGGCCCTTTTCCACCCCTGAGCTGTTGGCCCTGGTCGACGTTATGGACCGTCACCTGGGGCCCAGGGGCCCATATGTTAGCAATGCCGACAATGGCGGGCGTATACTGCTGCCCGCCGCCTGATCTTCTCTACGACCGGCGTCCGCAGAAGCCTGGGGCAGGTTGAGCGGCGCTGGTCAGACCTGCGCCGGCGGCAGCCGGTTCTTCTCAGCAGCCTTCGCCGCCATATTGCCCGATGTAAGTTTTGATTACTAGTATGTCAGTGTTTTTTAGCAATGTTTTGTGTACTTTTTATAAATATGTTCCTGAGTATGGGGGTGTATATGGGGGTGTATATGGGGGGTATATGGGGGGTATATGGGGTGTATATGGGGGTATATGGGGGTGTATATGGGGGGTATATGGGGTGTATATGGGGGTATATGGGGGTGTATATGGGTGTATATGGGTGTATATGGGTGTATGGGGGTGTATATGGGTGTATATGGGTGTATATGGGTGTATGGGGGTGTATATGGGTGTATATGGGGGGTATATGGGTGTATATGGGTGTATAGGGGGTGTATATGGGGTGTATAGGGGGGGTTTAAGTAGTTGATCAGTTTTTGGGTGTAGGATATCAAATAGTTTGCATGATAAATGTCTGAAATATCACAGCAATGATAATTTTGAAGGTTATGAGCATGACTAATGTGAATTTTTCTTTCCCCCTTTTTTATGAAACCCAATCTTCGATTTCTATGCCATCAACATGAACATTTCAGCACGGGCAAGGGCACGCATGGAAGCCCGGGAGCAGGCAGCCCGGGACCAGGCAGCCCGGGACCAGGCAGCCCTGGAGGAGGAAGAGGAGGAGGAGGAAGAAGAGGAGGAGGAAGAGGAGAAGGAGGAAGAAGAGGAGGAGGAAGAGGAGGAGGAGGAGGAGAAGAAAGAGGAGGAGGAAGAGGAGGAGGAGGAAGAAGAGGAGGAGGAAGAAGAGGAGGAGGAAGAAGAGGAGACACTGGGTGCAGTTTGGACCCACACAATTTCCCCATCCCCTTCCCCCTCCACAACCCCCACCCCCTCCACAACCCCCACCCCCTCCACAACCCCCTCCCCAACCCACACCCCCTCCCCCTCCCCAACACTGGAGACACTGGGTGCAGCTTGGACCCACACAATTTCCCCATCCCCTTCCCCCTCCACAACCCCCACCACCTCCGCAACCCCCACCCCCTCCACAACCCCCACCCCCTCCACAACCCCCCCCCCCTCCCCAAACCATGTTTAAGTTATGTTTTTTTTTTTTTAGCTAAATGTTTTGTGCATGGGTGGGGTAGTGCTGCAGCTTCACCTATCTGCCAATGTGACAATGATTTATGGTGCTGAGCATCGGGAGCCAAGGCACACTGATTGCACAAGTGTGCAGTGCATTTCTGGGAGTTGACTAAGTCCCATGACACTTTGCACCAGAGGACAGAGGCTGAGAAGTTTGTGCTGAGCTCTGATTGGTGGAGCTCATTACATGCTTCTCAGGTCCATGGAGAACAGCAGCAGCAGCTTAGTCATAGGAGGGTCTTTAATCAGAGGCAGCACTAGGACTGTGAGGTCTCCTCCAGAGTAAGGGGCAGAGGGACAAACACAGGCTTTTCATGTGGTGTGTGTATATATATATATATATATATATATATATATATATCCCCTGCAGGTAACCATTGACCAAGTTTATTCTGCCTTTACTCTGTGTTTTGACAGTATAATATTCGCCCATGCAGTGTGCGGCCAGTAATGACAAGTGCAAGGGGGCCCCCCGCTCTAAAGTACCCCGGGCCCCCCAAAGGCTTAATCTGCCACTGGTGCAACTTAAATGTAGAGATTGTTTTGGTAATAGTGTGTGAGGCCATGCGGATGCATGCTTTACAAACATAGCTGTAGGCCTATAATTTGTACAGCAATGTCCTAAATTTAAAATACTAAGGAGTGCTTAAGCCACAACAATGTCATAACCCTTAAATAGCACAGGCTAATTGTGAGGTTAGAGGACAGTCCCCCAAAACCAAAGTACCAATTGGGATACAGCATACATTCATTGATGAAGGAGTAATTGAATTAATGTTATTTACTATGTACAGTATGTGTGTGTTAACATATTATTTTTTAGTACTGTGTTTACAGCAGACCCATCTTCAATGTAGTTTACAAATGTATGTGGCCTTCACACATAACTCTGAACTTTTTATTATGTACAAATACAACAAACATTTGTGTATGTTATATATTAATTATTTTTTTTTATCCCTTCACTACAGACACTGAACAGCACCAGGAGGAGGTCGCCAGAATCATGAGGGAAATGTTCCTGACCCTCCTCTATTTATTTATTCTTTTTGGGCAACTGGAGGCCCTCATTTAATTTATTTTTATCCCCCCCCCCCCCCTTATTATGTTTGTTACAAATAAAAGTTTCGATTCTGTTATAAATTGCCTGTGTTTTTACTAATAAATATGTTAAAGGGCTTGTAAGGGTAGGTACATACAGATGTGTACTGTACGTTATACTTGTAATTTGAGGTGAGGGGTAATGATTGATGTGTGAATGTGTGTGCTTTTGAGTAAAATAACACATAGTGAAAATGCATGCATGTTTAATGTTGTTTGATTAAAACATCACACATAACATCAGGGTAGGTATACATGTTACACATTGTGGACAAAGTAATTATGGACATAATTTAGTACATATACAGAAACACCAACATAACTTGATGTAAAAGTAACAGCAATATGGGGACACATAGATAGTGATTAAAATGCCACATTAGAACATAACAAATATACATGTAATGAGGGTTCAAATGTAGTTTTATTAGGTCTTTATTAAGGTAGACAATTGAGTTAATAGAAAACAATAATTGAATAACAAATAGATTAATTAATCAATTGTCAGATTAGTAGTTGAGAGGCAAGATTTGCAGGTCCATATATGTGAAGGGTATGCCAGCGTGCACGGACGTACGCTCACTCTCACGAGCGGTGACAAAAGCTGAGTTTTCCATTGAAAACAATAGGGACCCGTCCGTGCAAGCTGGCGTACGCTCAGATCTCCGCAAGAAGTCGTTGGGAAGACGGACGAGAGACGTCCGTAAACGGCGCCGCACGCTTAGTTGTACGCCAGTTGTCGGAGTGTAAGGGCTGGGCCGTCCGTGTACGTTGCCGTACGCTCATCTGTACGCCACTCCCCATCTACGGTATTTCTGCCCGTACGTAAGCGGCTGATTTGTGGGTGGACCTAACCCTAACGGCCGCGTACGGCTAGCGTGCGGTAATGGCGAACGTACGCACGTTTGGCCGCTCCAATCAGAATAACCTCCATGGTCAGGTGCCCGGGTGATGGAACAAACTAGTGCTCTAATAACAGACTATATACATTGGTGGCATCAGTGGGCATGCATAGGAGAGCAGTGGGAGAGCAAACATACCAGTTTGTTGTTCTGGGAGATGAGCCAAGAAGGAGAGTCCAACTGCTGCGCCAGCGCTGTTTGCAATGTGGAAAAACATGGTGCTGGGGGGAGTGTTTAGGAAATGCCACTCAAATAGGCTCGGTCGCACGACGGTCGCCCTGACGGATGGAAGCAAAAAACACTCACGACCGGCACGCAATGGACAGTCAGTCGGGCTGGTATTGACGGATCCTACATGCAGCACGTAGGACCCACGACGCGACCAAACGAGTGGCGGGTACACGCATTGGATCGGAATCGGAACAAAGAAATTACAAAAAAGCCCAAAAGTACATACAATCTACATACAACCGATCGGCATTGTATCAGGTTTGATGGGATTGAGGGGAAATCGTCCTGGTGTGTACCCAGCATTATTTAGAGACCCTTCTTTGGATTGTAGCCATATTCCTAACTAGTCTTAATTCAGGATTCAAGAAGAAAAACAATAAAATACTCTCTGACAAAACCAAGGTTGTTTATTACCAGCAAACTGGAGGCCATCTTTTCATATGAATTGGTTATCTGAGCTCCTAGTAGCTTTTCCCATGGCTTCTTGTACACATAAAGCCATTAATCTTTGAAGTGACTCTTGTTCTCCTTGTAACTCATTTTTACTGTAATGTAGTATTTGTCTTGTGTTAACTCCTATATTCAGAAGAATGAATGTGTGTGTGTATATCTATACATAATACAGTATATTAGGGTCAGAACCTGTAAGAGTGGAGAACTTCTTTGAAGGTACAGTAATGTAATAAATGACTAATCTTTCCCGAGGCTAAGATTGTATAATACAATATATTGCTGAATGCGTAACCGCCTATCTGACAGTCATGGTATAGTGTAACAAAATAGGAGCGTTTATAAAACTTGACTTAGAACTTACATAAAGGCCTTTTACAAAGTGGCCATATGAATGCTGCTAGAACAGGGCTGTTCTGCTCTTACAATTATTCATTATTAATATATACCTGGGGATGCAATCTGTACAGGTGTAGGATAGTACACAATAAATAGTTTTATGAATAGATAGAAATATAATATACTAAATAAGAGTTATCATCCAATGGTTAATATGCAAATAATTATGCTAATTTGTTGGAAAAGATCAAAGGGATAGATAATACTCATGCAACTTACAGTATAACACTTGAAATCATAGCAGAATTTTAAGATTACTATTAATCCCTTTACAATTTCCCCAGCTCCTTAACTTTGCCTCTTTCTGTAGAAGACAGGTCAGACTCTTATTTAACAAACATAGGGCAGCTTGTCACGGAGCTATGACTTTTGTCAACATTATTCTGATACCAAAGCTAGATAGTAACTCCACCTCTATTTACAGACCAATATTTTTGCTAAATGTTGACTTTGCTAAACTTTTAACAAAATAAACTTACCCAATTGTTTTTCTTCCCTGATACATCTAAATTAAGTTGTCGTTACACTAGGATGGCCAGCACGCAACAACTGGGGAACCATTAATTTGACCCATACTGTTAGGATGTGATTCTGGTTGGTTTGCAAAAGCAAACTCCTTCTTTATTGGACAGAACCATGTGCACCGCAGGTGGGGCTGATGTAACAGGTGCAGAGAGAGTTACATTTGGGTGATTTATTTTGTTTCTGTGCACAGTAAATACTGGCTGCTTCATTCTTACACTGCATTTTAGATTTCAGTTTTAACACACCCCACCCAAATCTATCTCTCTCTGCAAATGTTAAATCAGCCCCACCTGCAGTGCACATGGTTTTGTCCATTAAAGAAGAAGTTAGCTTTTGCTGAGGTCCAGGGCCATCTTAACGCATTGGCTTACTGGACAGCTGCCTAGGGCTCCACAATTCTAGGAACCTTCGAGCAGGAGTTTGCTGGTGCCTCCAGAGTTTCTTGTGAGGCTAGTTGAGATTGCTTCCTGGCTGCTTTGATTGTGAATTACAGAAAATCAGAGCTTCTGGGAAACATTCTCTACTGGCCTGCAGCCAAACAGTTACTGTCATTAAGCATGCTAATTCCTGGGTGGCAGATAGTAGGTGGAGAGACACAGCAGGAAGTTGTGATTGTTTTTTTACTTAAGTAGGGGCCCCACCCCCTGTAACATTATAACATTGACAACAGGAGGCACTGCTCCCACTGCCTCTAAAACCAACAAAGACAACTTTATGTTGTAAAAATGAATTAAATTATATAATGCAAATACTTATGAAAAATAATATGTGCAAATTGTAAAGCGTGACGGAATATGCTTTGCTATATAAGAAACTGTAAATAAATTAATAAATAATAATAAATATTATTTTATTTGGTTTATCATTAATGACAGGGGAGGCCCTGCCTCCCCTGACTGCATGTCCCTGTGGTATGGGACATGTTGGGACATATACATAATCTAAAATAACACCCTTCCTGAAAAAGCTGGTTACCACCTGCAAATGCCGGCATCCTGTCAATCAACTTGCGAACGGCTAAGATGGCCTTGTGCATGCGCACTACAATTCGTACGCATGCACAATCAATCAATAATCATTCGGGTTGCAAATTTGCAGCCCAGCCATCAGGTCTGACTAACCCCCTAAATTGCTGCAGTCCTGTAGTCTGCCAAGTTATCCCCATGTGTCCACCCATATCTGCTATAGATTGTAAATTCATATGAGCAGGGCCCCTGTGTCTTTTCTATAGAATTGTGCAAATTGCATACTGTAATTAATTATGTATTGATGTGACAACATGTTTGTGTCAGTATATATTTCTGTAAATTATTCCATTTTATTCCTGTCGTTTTATGGAACCCTTGGGGCAGCTTTTAAATAATAAAAAAATAATCCTAAAATGCAGATATAGTTTAATTTGACATTTGTAAAAAAAAAAAACAATCAAAAACACAAATGTGAAAATATTCATACCTCAACGGAACATAAGATGCTTGAAAAAATATTGTCTTTTGCTACGCAGCTAAGGGTAAGCTATTATTCTCTGTTATCAACCATTTCAGAGTTTATGAGCTTCATTGTCTGTTTTCTTACAATAGATTTATAGACTGTCGTGCGGAGGAAAAACATCTTCACTTATTATGACAATCCTACACGTACACATTTGTGAATGTTACTAACTGATATTTTATATAAGACAACTTGCATTTTCTAAGGGAAGTAAATCTATTAGTGGAACTTATGAGAAGTATAAACAAAAATGGTTTTGTCCCACTTGGCCTTTTTAACAGTGATTTCAAATAACAAAGGGGACAGTCATCCTGGACCCCTAAGTTCATAGAAGCCCCAAGGCTCAGAGACACACAAAAAGGAGAAACGTTTCCTAAATTTGACCTACATAGCAAGGTAATCCCCGACAGTGAACTTCTTGCCTTTAACACCCAGCGGCCTTCATTACCTTGTATGCATTATTGCAATGAATGACATCATGTTACCATTACATGCAACACTGTCCCAAAGCCGGCTCTTCTGCCCAACCTCCCTGCCTGCTGCTGGCTGCTAGCAGAAGAAGCAAGCTGGAGAATTAGCAGCAACAGGGCCGTCTTAACTGCATTGTGGGCCCTTAGCAAAGCAATGCACTGGGCTCCTACTTAAGTAAGAACTTTCTGTGGTGTCTCTCCTCCTGCTATCAGCCACCCAGCAATTAGCATGCTTATAGCCAGTAACTGGCTGCAGGCCGATTGAGAATGTTTCCAATCAGCTTTGATTTTGTGGAATTCACAATCACAGCAGCCAGGCAGCAATCTCTACTAGCCTCACAAGAAACGCCGGAGGCACCAACAAACCCCCGAAGGCCCCAGAATAGGGAAGCCATAGGGCTTCTGTCCATTAAGCCCAGAAGTTATGATGACCCTGAGCAGAAAAACTGCCTGTCTGCTCTGCTGACTTCAAGACACTTTTCTCTGAGGCAGCAGGTGCTCCATAAATTAGAAGTAGATTCTGATTGGTTACCCATAGCAACATGACATGTGAAATATAACTCCCATCTTAGTAAATTTCCCCTCAATGAGCTACCCCCAGTCCCTTTGTTCCCTTGAATAGATGCAGCAAGCACAGCATCTATTCACCGCTGCTCTGGTAGCAATCCCAATTTCTGCACCCTCCCCCCTATTGCGGAACACTGTGGCCCATTAGAGAGACAGTGGGATAGTCCCAAAAAAAGTGATTGTTTTGCGAACAACGGGACAGTTAGGAGGTATGCATTCAACAAATCCTGTTCCATACATATAAGAACATCTTATATGCCAAAATCTCAGACAAAAAACTACAAAACCTTTTAGTCATCACATTTGACTATTGCAATAATAACCTTATTAGACTTCTAAACAGTCTTTTACCCCTGCAATGTATTTCCCTATTTTTAATGATTTCCCTAGCTAATGTCTCCTGATATATTGATGTTATCCTCACATACAGTATTGATTTCACATTTTGTCATAACAATGTTAAATCTAGTAAAATAGCATACTGTAGTTGCAGCATGGGCACATAATCCTGTTTACCAGTGGTTTCCAAACTGTGTGCCGTGGCAATGCAAAATTATTTATGGTCATTGTAATAGGACAGTGGTAGCCAACCCTAGCCCTCGAGAGCTACCAACAGTTCACATTTTCCAGACAACCTAGCTGCTGCACAGCTGCACTCATTAATCACTGACACATTTTAAAAGATACACATATGGAGCTAATTAGCTCACTTGTGATTCTGGGAGGAGACCTGCAAAACATGCACTGTTGGTAGCTCTCGAGGACTAGGGTTGGCTACCCCAGTAATAGGCAAAACCAGAGCTTATGGCTGTCAATCTTAAACTATATGAAAAAACCTAAGTGAATCCTGTCCTTGCCCACATTATTAAACCTAAGGATGACATACAGTATAAACCCAATTTATTTACTTTAATATTGTTTTTATAAATTTCTCAATAAGAAACTTTTTTATCCTAGGGGAGCCGTTAAAACTTTTTTGATATTCCGGGGTGGCGTGATTCAAAAAAGTTTGGGAACCACTGCTGTATACACTTAAGTATAACCAGAAAAAGGAACTCTAAAGGCATGGATTAAATAAAAGTATGTATTTTCTTAAAATAATGAAAATTGAATTGATTAAATTAACAAATCTTTCCCCAATATTTTATTATAGAACTGCAAACATAATATAGATTTTAGAGGATAAAGCATTACCCATTAATAAAGAACATCAAGTAATTACAGAACAATATAATAAAGTTTTATTACATTGCAATATATCAGTCCATTCTTGTAAGAACAAACAAACGTTTGTGTTTAACCCTTTGAGTGCCAACATCTCTGTGAGATATGTTCAAAATATCCGATAAAATTGCCAGTGCCATTTGTTATATAAATTTAAATATAATATGCTGGCTGTGTAAAAAAAAAGATTATATTTCCTATATAAGGTAAACATTACAGGTCATTGTGATGAACGAAAATGTTTGCTTGCCAATTTTCACACCTATTTTGACAAATGCACTTGGTACTCAAAGGGTAAAAACTCACACATAAAACTAATGGATTAAAAAGTAATATAGATCAATGCAATAACATAGGAGTATATTTAAAAAACAAAACAAAAAACCCTGTATTTAATATTGACAGATCAAAATGGAAGTCTTTCTAACTTTAAAACTTTTAAAATGTACTATGAAGCTGTACGAAAAGAATCTATAGAGTCAAGTGCATGTTCTAATTTTTCTACCCTTTTATCTTTATTCATGGACTTCTCTAGCCTATACATATGGACTTCTCTAGCCTATACATATACCTATTTTGGCATCAGTGAAGTCAAAGATAAAGTGTCTGAAGATATCCTTTGTGATAAAAAAGGTTTTCGAAGCAGCCGCAGTAAGTTTAGCCAACAGTAACTTTCTTCCTCAAGGTGAATCACGGCTAGACACAGTGGAATGAATATCCCACAATGCCTATCCTGATGTAATCTTAAATGGTATCTTGAGCACCTCAACTATGTAGACCTGTAATAACAGCCAAAAATGTTGGACTTCTGCACAATGCAATGTATCAATTCAGCTGATGTAACCATCGAAAAATGTAATTTAGTTGTTATGCATTTAATGAAACTTCAGAGCTGATAATATGCAAATAAAGGTATGACAAGTTATTGGTGTGTTTGCTTTAATTTATCAAATGTAAGAATTTGTTAAGTACGGTATTCTTCTCCATAAAATGATCTATTAAACGAATACGTTTGATACAGAGATGCCAAAGTATTAGAAGCAAAGCCTCTAGTGAAGTTATCATTATGAATCATTTCAGCAGAATTAGGGTACTTATTTCCTAGCAGGGCGCCCAGATTTCCTACATACGCTCAGTAGTTAATTTAGTTCATTTATTCACTGCACCCTGAGTGAAATCGCATCGTATGGCCCTTTTTTGTGGCGTGAGATGTGAGATGAGATAGATACGATCTCAGTAGTTTATATGTTAAAACACCTAAAACAGCACCACTCTCCATGTCACCCCGAAGCGTGGCGAGCCCCGTGAGGGGCGGTGGAACGCATCCTCCAACCTTTTCATACCCCCACTATCCACGTCGGCGTGGAGATGATTTTATATAGTGTGACGAGCGCATCGAGCCACCGAGTCCGAAGCGTGGTGAGTGCAGCGAGCCCCGCGAGGGGACGCGTAATACATGTAAAGTAATCCGCGTACGTTCGACACGCTTCGGGCTCGGTGGCTCGCTGCGCTCGCCACACTATATAAGATCATAAGACCATGCCGACGTGGAAAGTGGAGGTATGAAAAGGTTGGAGGATGCGTTCTGCTGCGCTCGCCACGCTTCGGGGTGACGTGGAGAGTGGTGGTGTTTTACCATATGAACTACTGAGATCTCATCTCATCTGATCTCATCTCATCTAATCTTATCTGATCTCATCTGCGATGCGATTTCACTCAGGGTGCAGTGAATAAATAAACTAAATTAACTACTGAGATCGCATCGCGCACATCGCAAGGCACAAAAAGCCGTGCGATGCAATGTGCGATGCGATTTCACTACGCAGAATAGCCCACTAAGCAAATAGCTTAGTGGGCGCCCTGCTAGGAAACAATTACCGAAATTAGTCTCCAGGCAGCACAGGTAGCAGTACATTTGCAGGAAATGTTGAAGGTTGCATATGTAAAATGCTAGCAAGAGGCGTGTCAGGACACCCTACTTGAGCTATCGGTGTACATACATAATGATCTGCATTTTTCAACCAATCAAGTGAATATCTGTCAGTAGTTGCTAATGCATATATAAGTGTGCATGGTAGATTTATACCACATTTAGCAGAGGGTTGAGTTAATTTAAATAAAGTGATCCTCATTTTTTTATCTGCCCAAAGAAACTTGCTGATTGGCTTATTCATTATGTTTTTAAGTCTATCAGAAAGCAACAGAAGTAACATTTATATTGGTTACAGGAGTCAGGGAAACAATATCATCTTAATTAGATGACATCTACCTAAATCGGATAAAGGCAGATGATCATTAATCTGCAAAGCTGCAGATGACTGCTAGTAGATAGCCAATGGTACCCATGCTCAGTCATTCGATAATCGCTCAATTTGCAAATTCACTAATTAGCGATCAACCCTGAATCAGACCCCAAATCAGGATATTGTACTCTATATAAATGTAATTGATTAACAGGAATCTTTATTCCTAAGTATTTAAAGGTGGATTTGGACCAATTAAAAAGAAACAAGGTACAGGTGTAGCCACGCTCATCGCTACCATACCAATCACCATGTGTGACATCTGTGATGATCGTGGCGATCCCGTAGCCACACGTGTGTGTCTAATTCGCTCCCGCAGCCATAGAAACACATTGAGCGGTGATAGCGTAGCAATTCCACACTGCGAGTGTTACATTGGCACATCAATCAAGCACAAGTGGCCATGGCGCAGCCACGATGAGTGCGGCTATATGTACCCCATTTTGTCTTTGCTGTTTTATGTAGCGCAAGAGCCTCAGTTTTTGTTTTGTTAATCATTAATCCCAAAATGTCATGAAAATCTGATATCATAAAAAACAGCTTTGGGATTGCTAAAATATACAAAAGATCATCAGTGTATGCTGTCACTTTTAGTTCATGAGAGCCAATAATCACACCTTGCCAATTGGTTCACCTATAAAATGTATAAGTGGATCCAGCGCTAGATTAAAAAGGTGATAGGAGACATTCCTGTCTGGTACCAATATATAGTTGAAATTAGGTGGTATTTAAATTATTCACCACAATAAATGCCTCAGGATTGTTATATAAAGTTCTAAAAAGGGTAATAAAAGTGTCCCCAAAATTCCTAATTAAATAAAACAAAACTAGTATACGGTAAACACATTATAGTGATGATATATATACTTGCTGTAATTGCTCCTTTAAAAGAAATGCATATACTCACTCATATGATGAATTGTACGTTTTTGAGGTTGTACAGCTCTGAGGTTGGCCCACCCCTAACCTATATACTTGGTTTTATAGCCCCCATTATCATCGCTATCAGACCGCGCTTGCATCAGCTCTGTCTTTGGTGCAAAAGAACAGTCTTAAAACATTGAATTTCCACATACACAATTGTGCACAGCCTCCAGTTCCTTCAACATACCCTCACTGAGCTTCGGCTACATACGAATACCCCCATTACAACCCAGTTACAGACCTTCAGCCACAAGTGGAGATGAGACTTGGTTATGCCAGAGCATTAAATATGCATTTGGCAAACAGATTTGCATCACATTTGCCTATCCTCATGGAAGCTGCGGTATCTCGATTTGCTTTCATTATTTATACATTGCTGATTATGTCTGTCCTTTTACAACTGCACTTACCTCCTTCTCTGTTTCCTTCTCCTTCTTTGGATTCCAAGTGGTTTAAATAATTCTGATTAAAACTTTTTTTGTCATCTTCATAATAATGAATCGTCAGATAAGTGCAGATATTTACAGAGGAGGTGCAGAGACAATCAGATAAGTCTGTCTAGGGAGCACAATATCATTTTTCTACACAGTAACATGAAGACTATAAATAAAGCATTGTATGTACAACAGTAGACCACCCTGACTTCCTCTAATGTCATCTAACACAAAAACATATTTCTTACATTAGCTTTAAAGTATACACTGCTTAATTCATATGTGCTTTCTGTGGGTCATTAGGCTTCTCCCCCTACCAATATAAATGTCAAAGATACAGTATGAAAGGCAGCAGTGTAATCAGTAAGACATATCATAGGCTAAGTGGCATGGGATAGCCTAGCCACAGTTATGGGGCCAGATGACCTAAGCTTCAAAAGTGATAAAATGTAGAGTAATAAACAACCAAGCAATCAACTCCTGTCTGACATTTTTCAAACACAGTCTGTGACATGCCAGGTAGGAACTGATTGGCTGGCTGTTTATAACTCTCCATTTTATAATTTTTGAAGCTTAGTGCATCTGGCCCATTGTTTGCCGCATGTCCCAAGCCCCCAATGGGGAAATGGGAAATCAAACATTTTTAACATGTTTATATTTCCCGATAACCGATGGATCCCAATTTATTGCAGATTGACGGGCAACAGATCAGGATCGGTCTGCCTGATATTTGTGCACCATTTCTCTGCATATCAGAACTAATTTGTTAATAAAAAGGGTGAATACATGCTAGCAAATTTTGGATAAAAACACCACCTGCTTTGGAAATCAATTAGTCTTATTACCCACTGAGTGTAATCATGCTACTTTGTACTATATAATTAATTTATTTATTACTCCACAGTGGCATAACAATGGCACTGCAGCCCAAGTGGTAACTTGGGGGATCCGGCACTGTAGGGGGTACATGGTCTCTGCAGAATCCAATGGGTATGGCCATCCATATAGAAGCTGCTGAAAATGTCCATCCAAAAATGGCCATCGTCTTGGAGGATACAGATGCTAGAGGTTATACTGGACATTTAATTTAGTATGCATTTAGGAATTTAGGTTAAAAAAATATAATAAATACTACTGCTCCTTCAGCACCTTAGTTCATGGGTAGATTCACCCTGTCATTTTAGACATAGCTCCTTTTGTAGCTGAGGACCATGGCTTTCCAACGAGCCTTGCCCTGCTTCTCTAGGCCCGTGGGAACCAGAGATACCGCCAGGGAAATCTGGAACATTTTCCCCATAGGATAACATGGAACATGCTAATTCCGCCCCCCACCTGGTTCCGATGGCTGCCAGCATCACAGAAGCTTGTGGTTGATCTCATTCGAACCCACATCACTGGGCCTTCAATCTGATACCAAGCTCGTCCATATGGATCAATTGGTTCCAGAGATATTGCAGTAATCCATTTTTTTTATTTCTGAAATGTAATTTCATGGCTGTTCTTTGAGGGCAGATTACTCTGGAAACAAACGGCCCAGTTTCACATGACCAAAACCATTTGAAGCCCACTTTAAAGTTCATCAATATGATACTGATCTCATGTAAATGGGTCAGTTGATTCCGAAGATATAGCCGCTTAAATGATATAGCTGGTGAAAGGGAGGGGAGGAGATGGTTTTCTCTCAGGGACTAGGCTGCTGTGAAAGGGGCCAACCGGGAATGTCCCTGCATGATTCTGGGACCATATTCCCGTGTAAGGCCTTGAATTTTCTGGTGTGGTATTATTTCAAAAAGCCGGGACCTGCAGTGCTCTGAATACAGCCAGGCAGCCTCCCGCTCTCTGTCCCCCAGTTACAGCGAGCAAATATTCCCCTTTGGCAACGAGCATGTAATCCCACATGGCAACGAGCTTGAAACCCCTGGCAATGGGCATGGAACCCTTGGCAATGAGCATGTAGGTAAGCAGCACTTATGTAGCATAATTTGTAATAGGCATTATGGTGTTTGGCATAATATGTAATGGACATTATGGTGTGTGGCTTAACATGTAATGGCCATTATGGTGTAAATTTTTAATGCGCGCCTTTGGCGTGCACTGTCCCTGTTTATGAAGCATATTGTGAATTTTGGCTTAAGCTGTGTGGCATTATGTGAATTTTGGCTCTATCCATGTAGCATTATGTTAATTTTGGCTCAATCTGTGTGGCATTATGTGAATTTTAGCTCAATCCGTGTGGCATTATATGAATTTTGGCCCAATTCATGTGGCATTGTGTGAATTTTGGCTCAACCCATGTGGCATTATCTGAATCTTGGCTCATTCCATTTGGCATCATGTAAGGGGCAAATATAATGGGGTCTAGTATTTTGTTGCATAATGTGTATAAGTTGTATATGGTGTGGTATACTACACTCAAGGACACCCCACCTTTTTGAGTGACCACACCCCCTTTTCCAGAGCGCACAACTACATGCTTCACTTTTGTCGCCAAGGTGGGCCTGTGTATTCCCGCCCTCTCTCTCGACGCTCTCTTAGCAAGTACACTGGCAGCACTAACACCCCCCTCTCCCCCTCTCAAACCCTATCCTATCATGGTGCCCCCCCTCCCCCCTGTCATTTTCTTCTGGTTCCGCCCCTGCCTTAGTTTGTTGTAGTTAGCATGTACATTAAAAAGTGATACACAGAGCATATAAGAGCTGGCATACTAATATTACTTTCCTCAGATTTATCTGTCTGTTTACTAAATCATTTGAGTGAATTATTGTGGGCTTCACACTGCAGCCAACCCATTGAAACCAGTGTGAATGACATGACCTGGGCCATGCTTATATAGCTGCTTATTATTAGCAAGCTCAGCAGCACCTGGGGATGACTTCATTTTAAAGTCACGTGTCTGAAAGGTGTATAAATAGGAAATATTTACAAAACCAGAACATTTATTCCACTTACTATTTTAAAACTACCTTTCAAAGTCACTGGTGATCGACAGCATGTGACACTATTGGGTACAATTACAAGTTTCGGTTTATAGAAGTGTAGATGTTACCCATAGCAACCAATGAGATAGTAGCTATTATCATCTAGAAACTGCTACATACAGTAAAACTGATTGGTTGTTATGTGAAACATCTACACTTCTATAAACCTAGTATAGGGATTTGCTTATGGAGGGGCAAGAAATAGACCGGCGCTTGATTGGGGGATAATGGGGAGGAAATGAAGGGGGGGGGGGGTCAAGGTGGGTTTCACAGAGTGACGAACAAGAGTGTAGAGATAGAAAAGGAAATGAAAATAAATATAAAATAAAATAAAGATAAAAAAAAAAAAATCCTTGAAAAAGCGTCCTAGTGACGTGAAACGCTTTGGATCGTTTTAAAAAGAACCCCCAGGGTAGAAGAAGACTTGTCAAACGCTTCCTCGCTACTTCTACAAGTTGCCGAAGAGACGGTGACGTCACCCGCCGGAGCTCCGACACGCTGGAACCAGCAAACAGCGCATTGCCGCAGCATCGCTTGGCTGCACAAGGGAGCTCCAATAACGGACTCCAGGTACTTTAGATAGAGTTAGCACAGTACAGGTCAACCTCTGGGACATTCTAAAACACCTCAAAGGGGCTGTAAAACATTAAAGCCATTTTTTATTTTTTTTATTTTATTATTTATTTATTTTTTATTTTTTTATTTTTTTTATCTTTATTTTATTTTATATTTATTTTCATTTCCTTTTCTATCTCTACTCTCTTGTTCGTCACTCTGTGAAACCCACCTCGACCCCCCCCCCCCCCATTTCATTTCCTCCCCATTATCCCCCAATCAAGCGCCGGTCTATTTCTTGCCCCTCCATAAGCAAATCCCTATACTACCATTGACCACAGGACCTGGCAGCTTCAACATAAGCGCAAGTACTGTTTTGTAGGAGCAATTCCTACATATTCCGTTCACTTCTATAAACCTGCACTTTGGTAAAAATATACCTACTGTATGTTTCTTAAATGCTCTACATTTTCTTAAATAGCTTTTGTTTACACTACTACATTGTCTCCATTATTAGCCAGCCAGTGGCCACTATTGTTGAACAAAGACAGTCCTTCAGTGTGTCTCCGGAAAATATACTTTAAGTGTTTTTTTTAACTGTAAATTATTGTTAATTATAGAAATGTAATATAATGTGAGAAGAAAAAAAATACATAATGTAGCCTATTTTAACCTATTTTTAAGGAAATGCAGAGCCAAAACAAAAACCAAAGCATAGTCAAATGCAAAAAATTGCTTTGGACATTATGAGTATGACTTACCTGTATGGGTATTTATAGGCTGTAACTACCCATTCCCGAGTGTGCAGCCCGTTGCTTTTCTGTCCTGGGCAATCTCCTCTACAGCCATTTTCTGCAATGCATCCAGGGTACTCCAGAATGCCACGTGGAGCCCTTCCCGCCAGCTCATATCTGTGGGATCTGCCATGTTGCTATGAGTCAGTATTTCCTCCACTGTTAATACAGCATCTTGTACCACCATAACCAGCATGATGGCCCGTGCAAACTCCAATGCTAATATAGCATCCAGTAACATCCGTACCAGCTCAGTGTCAAGTGCAACTCTCACTGCAAATACAGCATCTAAAACCACCAGTATCAGCCTGTTGTCCAGAGCAATCTTTGTTTGACATAACATTTAGAACCACTGCCACTGGCCCACAATCCATAGCAAATCTCACTATTTGTACAGTGGCCAGTACTTCCAATACCAGTCCAATGTCCAGAACAATTCACGCTACTAATAAAGCATCCAGTAAAACCGATACCAGTCCAGTGTCTAAATTAAGCTGCACTGAGATGAACAAAATTGCGAGTTCGTACTTACAATAGTGCAGAAAAGTTGTTGGCAAATAACAGTAATTTGTGTTTAAAATTTTAGCTTGGTGGGATAATTTTTACTATCCCCAGCAGGCGCTTGAAGTTATGAAAATTTGACACAAATTTGAATATTTTCTAATAAGGTGAAGGCACATATTCTAGCAATGACGTTGTTTTCAGGTGAAAACACTTCAGTTGAACTCCAGAGAGGCTGCTTAAGATTTGGCACTTGATATGCCAAATTATCCATGCAATAAATTGCATGCAATTTATTTCATGTGTATCCCTGGGGAGCTGTCAGCGGTGGGGGCGTGCAGGGGGGGCCGTGCGGTGTGATGCAGGCAGCAGGGTCCCTGCGGTGCTGGGCATTAAGTCAGCGAGTGGGGTCCGTGCGGCGGATGGGAACTAAGTAGTGCTATTCGCCGGGCATCGGTGCGGGAAGCACTGCTGAATTTGAAAACACTGGTCAGACACTGATTGGCTGACCCCGCTGCCCGCCCTGCACCACATGGATGCAGCTTCCCAGCCGCCGCTGCCTGGACCCCACTGCTGCACATAGGTGTGTGACAGCGGTGCTTCACCACTGTCACACACCTGCGGATCGGACCAACACATCGTGGGTGCTAAAAAGCACCCGCGATGTGCCACTGATGGGTCCGATTTGAGAGATTGAACCTGTAGCAGGTTCAATCTGTAGGGTCCGATCCAATGTGCACGGGACTGCGCATCGGGTTGGAGGGGATGTGAAACACATCCGATTTGGACCAATTTCTCTGCCAGTCTGGATCAAGCGAAATTGGCCCAAATCGGACAAGTATATGGCACCTTTAGTGTCTTGTTGCATAGTTAAACTGTAAAATGTGTGCAGCTCTTTGTGTCCTTCTATGTATAATGGTAACTCAGAACTGATAACTGCTGCACTGCGAGTTCTGCCCTTACCCAACCCAACCAAGCCAATCATCCTGTGGCTTCTGGACCGCGAGTGCCTATTGGCTAGCGCGGTCCAGCGGGAGATGTGAATTTTGGTACTTGTGTATTAGCAGGGCGCCCACTAAGCTATTTGCTTAGTGGGCTATTCTGAGTAGTGAAATCGCATCGCATACAATTTTTCTGTGCGATGCGATTACACGTTTTCATACCCCCACCTTTTCATACCCCCACTATCCACGTTGGAGTGGAGATGATTTTATAAAGTGTGGCGAGCACAGTGAGACACCGAGCCCGTAGCGTGGCGAGCTCCGCGAGGGGACGCGTAATACATGTACAGCGTAAGGGGGGGGACGCGTAATACATGTACAGCGTCCCCTCGCAGGGCTCGCTGCGCTCACCATGCTTCGGGCTTTTTAAACTTCGACTCCATGCCGACGTGGATAGTGTGGGTGTGCATGGGTGCTTTAAAATTAAGTACCATCACATCTCATGATATGGGTGCTTATACAATGAAAAATCGCATTGCATCGCATTGCACAGAAAAATTGTATGCAATGTGATGCGATTTTCCTACGGTGCCATATGTATGTAAATTGCAAATACACAAGTACCTGAATTTTAAATAGCAGCACTGTGCATGTCTCCCGGACACAGTGGGGAGCCGGGATAGGGCAGGCCCAGCGACAGGGGGGTGCGCGGATTGCACCACTGCCTCTGGGGGGTTTAACTGCAAGCTGCATCTGTTAGCTCGGGCGGGGGCTTCGGTGCACGGACACTGTTTTCCCGACCCGGGGGGGTGCCGACCTCACACTGCCCCTGACAGCAGTGTGTGGTATAATGTTGGGCCTCGCCCACTTTTCACTGTGCAGGAGCCTCACCTACTACAAATGGGGGGGCGCAAAACATGCCCTTGCTCCGGGCACCGTGGCACCTAGCTACACCACTGCTGTTCACACTATGAAGGAGGCAGCTCTTGGAGATAGCTTCAGCTCCAAGCGCTGCCTCCTCCTCTGCCCCGATGACCTGCTGCGGCTCCACTATGTCTGACATCAGCCGGGTCGACCCAGCATTTGCAATATGAAAGGGGGTATTGCAATTTTGCTTTTTCAGCCAACCCTAATGTAGAAGCCTTCTTGTCTTCACAAGTGCCAGTGAAGTGTTTAGATTACCAAGTGAGTACTGTAATATTGAATGAGCTGTAAAGCTCATTATAATTTATAACCTTATTTGGCATTAGTATTAAGGATAAATGGATACTAATATGCCTTGGTTTTGTATTTTTATGTATTTTCTTTTACTGACATTTGAATACAAATTGTTTTATATAGTGTTTAGATTATCTACATACACACAAAACTGTAACATGAAAGATAGTAAAATGAAAATGAGTGAGTAAAAATGTTGAAACCATACTGAATGTTCTGAGTTTATAAAATTATAAAAATGTACATCCTACTGCTTAATGTTTCAAATAGCAGATATTCTGTAGTATTAGGTTAAGGTGTATTGTTGCTATGAGCTGGGATTTGCAATCCTCTGAGGTTCATCCACTGACGCTTCTGAACTTCCCAAGGAACAGATCAGACATGCAACCTGTGCCTTTCAGTGGCATGGTAACACAACCAACATCAACACCTCTTAGAGAGTTGCAGGTTGATTTATCAAGAAGTGAAAAGCGTGGAGTGAACCAGTGTAGAAGTTGCCCATGGCAACCGATCAGCTATGAGGAAGCATTTATTATGTACATTCTATAAAATGAAAAGTAGATACTGATGGTTGCTATGGGCAATGTATCCACTAATCCATTTACCACTCTCTTTTTCCTGCTTTGCACGTAACCCATTGATTACATTTGTAGCACGCAATCTGGATGCACTGCCCATTAATATTCCCATGAGACTTAAAAGTCAGTGTCAGAAAAATGAGTGTTTACAACAGTGGCGTAACAATAGCCCCGCAGACCCCGCGGTTGCAGGGAGGCGATGTATAGGTGTGGGCGCCGGGGTCTGCAGGGCTATTGTAATGCCGCTGCCAGGGAGCTCAACTGTGGTCGGAGCCCAGGACCCGCAGAAGATTTGTCTGCGCCACGGTCCCGGCTCCCCTGTCCCCTCCTGGCTTCTGCTTCTAATCTAAACAGACCATAACAAAATGTCTGCCCACATACAGCAGAAAATTGTCTGCTGTATGGGGGCAGACATTTTGTGATGGTCTGTTTTCATTAGACGCTGGACTCGGAGCCAGGAGCAGACAGGGGATCCGGGACCACAGACAAATCCTCTGTGGGTCCCGGGCTCCGACCACAGGTGAGCTCCCGGCAGTCAGCAATACAGGGTGGGGGGTTAACTGTGAGAGGGGGTGCTGCCGAAATTTCGGCAGGGTGCGCACAATTTTTAGTTACACCACTGGTTTACAAACTATGAATACAGTTGTCTATACTATTTATTACTGTGCATTATGAAAATATAATATTTTTACATTAATTACACAAAGCTGTAAGGGGAAACGGCTACTGCATGCAGTAGATAGCTGGGAACAAGCACAGCCCTCCCTGGCAGCTACCTGCTAGGCAAAACCACAACCTCACTTCTTGTTGCTGCCTGCATTTAAGATGCATAGTACTGTCCCATGAGTGCTGCCAATGCAGGAGCCAAACCCAAAACTTGCAGCAACCTTGCTTTCAAATTCACTCCTCCTATACTCATGGCACACACCCCCTCCCAGCCACAGAACATCCACTTGTGCCGTATGCTTGAAGCCCCCTGCTCATTTATACGCCACTCGCTTATTCCCTTTTTCAGTCATCTCTCGGAAATGAGAGAGATGGTGTTGGGACAGAGAGATGAAAGATAGCGAAGGAGATAAACATTGAAGGACAGAGACAGAGATGATGAAGATGATGACAGTGCATAGTATAGGGAACATGATACACACAGTTCTGCATATGCAAATGACATCACTATCTGGGTGCGGTGAGTGCGGCCCGCACCTTTGTGACACACTCTAAACGGGTGACACCAAAGTGCAGGCTCTTCTGCAGTGACAGGTGCTGGGTACTGCAGTGTGATATTCTCCTGCAGTGCTTGGCTCCTGTCAGTGATAAAGATGCCACTGTATGTAAACTCTGGAGCAACCTATGCCCATTTTCCATTCATCACCAGAACCATTATTTTCAACTGTACATACTTTAAGGACCTGGAACTGGATTTGCTGCTGAACTCTACATACTGCATACATCATTATACAGCCATCAACAACTTGCTGTTGCCCATAGAATAATATTAGAGTTATATTGTACCTAATGGATAAAAATGATGTTGTTATCCTCTGTTAGTATAATAGATTTTAAATGATACCAATTTCCTGAATTAGATACAATTAATTTAAAATCTTTGCAACATCTGGATGCTAATTTGTGAGTAGCTCTAATCCCTAGGCACGTCATAGGGAAATGTCTAAGCGCACACTGTGGGAGCATAGCAATTTCTGTCTGTATGGGCAAATATGGGAGAATGCTACATAATAATAATCCTAATAATAACATTAAAATATTCAGAGTTATAAAACTATTGTCCATATACTGTAAATTTAGATTCACCAGTAGTTTGAATTCTATGAGAATAATATACTGGATGAAATAATTCTAGTGACAAAACAATGATCATAGAATACGTGATATAAGATATGTGGATTTTATGTATCACGGGTAACATCTGACACAATTTATACAGCAGCAAATTAGAGTGTAAGCTTAAAGGCCCATACACACTGAGAGATTTTCACAGGAGTAAATTACTTTCTATAGTAGAAGTCTATGGAAAGCTGTTCATTTGTTCTGTCAAATAGGATGAAGGCCGGCAGTGGCCGGTGATAATGTGGGAACGTGCATCAGCGCTCACCGGTCATTGCCCGGCCATACAGACTAGGCAGTTTTGAGCTGAAAGCAGCTCAAATGGCAAAAATGGCCTGAGAGATACCTGTGAATATCTGGATGAATGAGACCTATAAGGTGAGAGTGTCTCATTGTACGATACCAGAATAGTTATGTGTCTTTATTATGGAAATGCTATTCTGATTTATTATTAATAAATATTTTATTTATTGAAAAATACCTCTGTTACGGAATCCTTTCTGTTTATCTGGTTCAATATCAACCCGTTACGAGAGTTGTGAACTAAAACTTGGAAAGGGAACTTATTCGCCTTAAAGAAACCTTGATATGATTCATACAGCCATGTGTTAGGTATGCCTAACCATGTGTGGATCAATGGTGATTGGAAGGTGCACACTGCATGTAAATCAACCTAAAGATACCTTCATAAACATGATACCTTGCACTTGGGTTTGAGTACAGAACGCTACGAAGTGATGATAATATGTGTCTTTTACTTTATTTTATAAAAAATTCCTGACACAGAACCTTTTTCTATGTAATTTTGGGTTAATACATATCCTCCAATGAGAAACACCACAGAAAAAGCTTGAATGAAGGGAGCCAATTGGAAAATAAACCTTTATGTGGTTGATACAACTGAATAAGGAACGCCAACTTTACTATGACGTCACCAAGGGTTGATGGATGGTGAACTGGACAGGATATACCACACCTAATCCACAAAAAAAGATGCCTATATGATCGTGACACTCCTCATCTTGGTGTGAGTATGGTACACTGACAGAGACTGAAAGAAAAAACTATTGCAGCATCATTTTGGATGAACTGTCCCTTGTTTTAGACTCTCTACACTAGTATAGCTACTGATTGATTTATTGATTTATTGATTTGGAGGAGGACATACACGGAATACAGCATTGTCTTCTGAGTGGCATATATAAGGAGGAATCTGTGATTTTGATTAAGCAGTCAAAATTGCTTAGACGAATCGCCCTGTGTTTACACCCCTTAAGTTAGATTTTAAGTGTTACTTTATTCTAATAAATACCAATAATTTCTAAAACAGGCTGGATCTGTTTGGTAAAATAGTGTTATGAATCTATTTTTTATCAAGCAGGATCCTACAATGTAGAATCATTTATTGTGTGACATCAACTGAACATACTATTTAACTGGAATAAATATACTGGCACCTTAATGGGAAGAAAATATTTTCAAGGGGAATCTTTCCCTTTATGAATCTGGAAACTGTTCAGCACACTTTTATATACAGATTACAAATGGAGGGGGATTTGGCTGTACAAGTTTCTCACATTACTATTTTCAGTTGTGAACTAAGGACTTCTTCTGTAAGTTAAGAAAGAGTGCTTCTTTCTGATTGGTGGAGGTATTTTATATATTAGCTATGATGGGACAGTCTTCACAGTTGTGGCAACCATTGCCTCCATCTAGATCTCTTACGTTGTCCTCTCATTAATTTAAAGTTAGTTATTTGCCAGTCAAAATGACTGAAAAACATTAGAGTAATGTCAGCACCGGCGGCTGTGTGTGCCCAAACGGAGCAACAAGTGAATTACTCTGTCTGGCACCATCTAGTGGATGTCAGCGCACAGCACACTTGAATACCCTTCATAGAGGTGAGGTGAAGCATTAGCCCTTTATTATACAGGATAAAATAGATTTATGTACATGAGGGCATTAGTTCTTTGAATGTATTTTAAATGTACCGTATATACTCGAGTATAAGTTGACCCGAATATAAGCCAAGGCACCTAGTTTTACAACAAAAAACTGGGAAAACGTATTGACTCAAGTGGGACCCTCACTCGAGTATAAGCTGAGGGGGGCTTTTTCAGCATAAAAACTGTTCTGAAAAAGTAGGCTTATACTAGAGTATATATGATATTTTAATCTTTTACCAGACCCATACTGAGCAGGTCCAGATATAGTGGTCCTCTACAAAGGGACTTTAACAGTATAGCCATTACACACATTGGGGTTAATTCTAAATTGGGAACAAAGCAAAAACTTTGCACATTGGCAAAACTATGTTGCACTGCAGGTGGGGCATATTTAAAATGTAAATAAAGATTTACGGATCTATTTACTAAACCTTGGAGAAAAATAAGCTGCAGAGAGAGAAATTACCAACCAAATTTTATTTTTGAAACACAGTCAGTAATATGGCAATTATTAGCTGGTTGGTTGGCACTTTAACTCTCCAAGGGTTAATAGACACCTAAGATATTATACGGGCCCAGTATTTGTGGGCTACATGCAAAAGCAGCTAATACTTACCTTGCATGCAAATTAAATCAAGGTGAAAAAGGAGGTAAGGAGAATGGAGCGTATAACAGTGCTTAGTGCATTGTGTACATAGCTTTATTACTTAATACACAAGTTGTGTTTAAGGGATATATTTTATAGATCCAATATTTACCCGTAAACAAAACCAAAGTTCCAATCTTACAGACTTACTTTGTGTGAATGAATGAGTGACCATGAGTCTATTGGTGACAGCCTGTTACAGCATTTACAGCCAACATAAAGAGAGTTTAACATAAAAAGTAAATGTATTACAAGTAAAGGCAATGACTTGTCATTCAGGTGATCCTTCCACACCTTCTCACAAACTAATACTCATACACTGTGTATTGCATGAATTTCTGTACATTCAGCGAGATTTCCTTCAGAGTGATGACCCTAACATCCATTGAACAACTATGCTTCAATAGCCTCATAATTAGGAGCCTAATACCCTTTCTTTATCACACAGTCCTAAGCAAAGCAGGCTCCATAAAACTCTATCATGAGACGAATTGGGATTCTCACATCGGTAACAAGTTGAACATGATCGATATATGACTAGGACATGCTAATCTACATTAAATAGAACGTGACAGCAGATTAAAACCATTTGGCTCATCTAGTCTGCCCATTTTTTAACTACAGTACTGTATACTGGCTAATAAATTTTTGCATCAAGAGAATGGGAACAAACTCCTACTATTGGTACCTAGTCCTAACCAAATGACACAAATTCTACCACCCTGCCTTTTCTCTCTGCAAGAGAAATGATCAGATGGACAGAGGCGTATTTAGACCTCATGGGGCCCTAAGCAAGACACCAATTTGGGGGCCTCGTTTCTGAAACTATCCCCAGTAAGTGCCTTCCCCCACACTAAACAGGCAGGCCTCTGCTTAGTGTGCCCCCTCTTGCCAGTTTATGCCCCCCATCCTGCAACCACACACACACACCACCACCCGATTGTTGCAGATAGATAGTGGTGATACTAGTGTACTTAAATTCACCCTGAAGCCACTGGACACAGACGGACACAGACAATCACAGACAGCCGGCCAGGAGTATTCAGCCAGCCTAATGCTCTGATGTTCTTTTGGTGCCCTCCCAGCTACTTGATTCATCCTTGCCGACTGGGAGCATGGAAATGCTGTGCCCTAATAGGCTGCTTTGGTTACCTAGTGGTAAATACACTACTGTGCTTGACAGATGACAGGCATTTTTCATCAAATTTGGAGAGATTTTGGTCTAATGTCAATGCTCTTATTACATATCTGCCAAGCATCAATGTCTTGTTCTACTTTCAATATTTTCTCCTCACTCCCCCTCTTTCAGACTACGTAATCTGATAGATGAAAATTGATGATTTCTGCTTTATAGCTGGCGTTTGGAAATCTCAGACCCTTCTATCATGAATGCTCTCAAGAATACAATCAGGTCCATTTATGAGATGGAATTCATGAGACATTCCCAAGTTTCACATGATAAAACTTGGGACACTAGGGCCCAACAAAAAAATAATACCTTTTGCTGTCCTAAATAGATATATTCTGGAAAGCATGACTTGGACCATCGCTTGAGAAGTTACTAAGGGACCCCTCCCCAAACCCCTTACTTTAATACTCCCCGTGTGTAGGAGTAATGGCTGTTGAACTTTCTTTATTAACTTTATGGGGGGTATGCAATCCCAGATCATGGCTGTTGATCCCTTCGGACAGCTGTGATCCAGGCCCGTTTGTGTTTTGCCCTACAGCAAATTGGCAGGTGGGATTCAATGTCCCATCTGCCGCTCTGCGAAAAGTGGGCGTGTCCATGTAAATGGCCGTGGATTGTCGATCTGTGGTCGGAATTTTTATAATCCTTGCCCGTTATGGGCAGAACGGGCGTGGATTATAAACGGTAAAGACAGCATTGAATAGGGCCCCGCCGCTATTAATAAGTCAGAAATTGCATACCCCTCTAATACTCCCTCTGCATTGGAGTAATGCCTGTTGTGGATTCTTTGTCTTTCCTTTGTACCATTTGATGCCTTTGATAAAGTTTTTTTTTTAAATGAATGAATACCACAATATAACTACAACAGTAAATCAGTTGGTCATACCCTTTCATTTAATAATTAAGAAAAGCTTATACTGTAATTCTAGAATTTCTCTAAATTTGTACTAGACTTTATTTTTTTACTTGGTCTGCAGAGGAAACCTTAATGTAATTTACATCCTCTGACAGCAGCTATGGAAGACCTTAACATTTTAGATGGATGGGGAACCTATGTCGGCAGGACTTCTGAAACAATTGGAGGAAGGTATTTTAAGACCAGATTCATCTTTCAGTCTAATGTGCATCCACATCCATTTAATAGACATAACTTACTGCATTTCATACATTTATAGCTTTGAAAAAAAAAAGTACGAATGACATTACTTTGGCTATTGTTTATTGATAATTAGCGTACAACGTCAGTTTTAAAGTATTTCTTCCTTCTCATATATCCAGTATAACTACAAGAATACAGACTTTATTATTATGCCATCTCCTAAGACTTAAACCCTTGCATTCACCACTAAATATTTTAACTTAACACATAAATGTACAATGCTTCAGACGTTTTTGGCCAGTTGAAAGCTTTGGTAGTAACTAAAATGGCATGGATTTATCCAATATTATTCTACTCATTTCAGCAATTTGTAACAAAACATTTCTGCAGATAAAATCTAGTGTATGTGTCATAATAGCATATGAGGAATGAGTCTTAAACTAAAGTGAGTACAGCTGTTACACCTTTTGTGTTTGCACCGTATGGAATGAGACGTCCGGCATGACTGAGAAGCTCTGAGATGAGCGCACTGTATTTTTCTTTGCATTTGCATTTCAGTTGCATCACAGATTCAGCGAATAGCTGCTCAGAGTATACCAGAGACATTGTCACATTGGGCTATGACTTTAATCACACGGGAGATGGTATACCACACGTACAATGGCTCAGGTGAAGCACAAAGGAATTTGGCCTGAGAAAAGGTGAAGCTGCTTACATCTGAGCCCATGTTTTTACCAGAAATTAAGGTGTACATATACTAAGATGGGAATTCTATTGAAGATGGGATATTTCTCATAGCAACCAATCAGATTCTATTATTTATTTAGCACTTTCTAGAAGATAATATAAATAATCTGATTGGTTGCTATGCGCAACATCCCATCTTCAATAGAACTCCTATCTTAGTAAATTATCCCTGTCTCAGTGGCAAATAAATATACTGTAGCCACAGTATATATACACCCACAATTTTGTTTTGTCACATCTAGTGCTTTTTAGTCTGCCAAAATGACACATTGAGGGCTATTCTGATTTATTTGGCAAGGCTGCGAATTCACAGCCTTGCAAGGCCGCCCGCAACCCCCCCCCCCCACACACACACACCCCTCGCACTGGGTTTGCCGGCACTGGCTGCGAATGGCTGTATAACAAAACATCCATTCTTAGGCTAGGGGGAACCACCCACATTGTCGACCATCAAATGATGTCCAAGGTGCATGCATATCTAAGTGACTCTCAGGTCATTTAGATAAACGTGGGTGGGCATCGGCATCTGCCCACCCCCCTGAACCCGCTTTACCGGGTGAGTCACATGGGAAAGCCCAGCGTTCTCATGGGAACACCCATGAAATGCTGGGCACTTCCATTGGAAAATCGTCCGGCTCTCTGCCGCACACCCCACACCCTGTTCGCCCTGGCCGCATGCACCTTGCGAGCGCATGGGGGATCTGAATGGACCTGAATCAGGTCCATTAGGAGCAAAAATAATCTTAGAATGGCCAAGTCACAGGCTCCATGACGGGGCCACAGTGTATAACAGCACATCTATTTTTCATTCATCTCTTTCATTTCTTGAGTTATATAATTGCTAAAATCAGAAATAAATAGACGTTTTCTTGGAGAGAAAAGTAAAAGAGAAATTAGAAGGAAAGTCCAAATGCCCAAATGTACTAGTTGGCATTGTTGAACAAATGTATGTCAATGTGCTTTGCCATAGCATGTCTAGCACCATAATTGTATCCTATAGTCATAACTCTCTTATCCATGGAGACAGCTCTTCCTTTAAAACATATGTAAAGCAATGAATCCATCTCTGGTTCAGAGCAGGATCCTTACTACAAGTCTTTATCTCTTGCGTAAAGGTTAAGTACTTCCTCTCTATAATAATAAACTTCCTCTTGGTAGGGATTTTATTGCTACTCAAATCATAGTTTCCATTTAGAATAACCTGTAATTACTTATAATGAGGTACAATAACATCTTAAGATTGGAATATTGCTATGACAATTGAAACACACGTTTTATACACTAAAGCATAGAAACAGTTGATGCACTTTTAAAGAAGAAATAGCAAAATAAAACACACATTATTAAGAGTAAAATGCCATCAGCAGAAGAAATGTGACTTCCCATTATAGGGTGTGATTCACAGTTGTACGGAATTGCACAGGCATCTGGTGGAAATAGACGCCTCTTGCCTGCTTCTGCGTCCTCAGAGACAGAAAAGGATCAGTACAAAATGCATTGCTTCCCCAGCTCACTGAATGGTATTAGTAACCATTCTTAAAAACTACATGATAATAGAATTCATAGATATTGGTAACATATATTTGTGCAAATGTAGAATAAGCCCCCAAGCTGTTGTCAAGGCTCCTCTGTATATGTGGGGTCCCTAGTGCTAATCATGTAGTATTCAAGACTGGTTACTAATACCACTCAGTGAGCTGAGGGAACATTGCATTTTTTACTTACCCAGTATTATCCCCTCCCTTTTATGCACCTGAATGGTATTACTAAACTAATTGAGCATCTACCATTACTGTATATATACATGACAGAAATGGATCACTCTGTGGGACCATCAATCATCTGAGTAACCTTGGGTTTACTTAGAATCACCATCTCAGATCCACAGCAATGCCAGTAAATCTGCATCAGCAGATATAGAAGCTGACATTGGCTCTTCCAGTCTTATAAAAAGAACCAACAGGGTGGATGATAGATTCCTAGGTAGCCCTCTTCATGTACTAAATACACATAGTAAACTAAAACAAAAATTAACAACACTAAAGATAAAATGTGTCTAAAGTATGTGAGATGTAGTATCTACAATGATCATCCGCAGTGTTGGTTACAAAAAGTCCTTTCTCCTTTTTCTTTCCTCCTCACATATGGTTGGAACATTTGGAAGGAACAAAAAGGATCAATATAGTGTAGTAAGTCATGAAATGTTCAAAATGGTCCCTCTGGTGAAAAAAAGATTCCAAACAGGGGGTGGGTTCCTTATAGAGCCATCGTAGTGTGCATGGAAGGTGGTAATGGATGCTTACAGAAGGCTTACATTTGTCTAGGTACGGAAAACATATAAAGGTGTATTTCAACTCAACATGCAGTTTGAAAAGAAGGTCAATGGCTCACATGTATGCTTACATAAGCTGGCAGTGTATCCTCATGTAATGGTTTATTTGTGGAATCCTCTAGAGGTGGTGTTTTAATCATGGGCAATACAGTATTAAAGGTCAAACTGTTTTATTCTTTAAAAAACAAACAGTAACCACAGGGCGTCACATAATGATGTACAATACAAAAGATATACCATGGAGATTAAGAACCTGGGTAAAGCTCACCATAAGTAGATCTTAAGTGGATGATGTGGACACTGAGTGATGGACAGGACAAAACCGACCCATTTTGTCAATAAGTGTCTTTATCAAGGTGTTATAATATGGACTGGTCACATCTGCTCCCTTACCCAATCAGGCTGCGGCTCAAAGAGAAATACTTAATTCAGCAGCAGACTGTTTGTTAAAAAAAATAACTCCAAAGAGTATATGGAAAATGTCACTTTACTTCACTTCATTAAAATAAAAGTCAGTGATTATATGTAAATCATTTGTATTGTCTCTTCAGTGCTTAGGACACATACATCTCTAATGTGGTAAGGAATAGTCTTGTTCATCTTTAGCTATCATGCCATTTAAAAAAAAAAACTAAACATTTTTGATTCATCTGCAAAGGTGCGGCACCCAGAACTGGTGTGGCAAGCGGAAGCAGTGCGGCCGGCAGGGCGGACTGTGCAGAGCTGCACAGCTGGGGGGTAGAAGAAGCTGGGCAGTGCCTGATTCAATCCTCACCTCGGGATTGGCCACCCTAATCTTCATGCTCATCCATGTTCTCCAAATTGGAAGCAGTGGAAAGTAATGGCTAATGATCATCAATTCTTCTTCTAAAATCCTCAGAAATTGCCCAGAACTGTCATTCTCTCCTTTGGGATGCAAGCATCGGTATCCTGACCGCCGGACATCCGTATGTATCCCCTTAAATTGACCTGAAAAAAAAAATTTTGTTCACACTTTTTAGCACTACTATAAATTCCAGGATTTATTATGTCTTAAAAGCCCTGTGATAACCAAAAAAATAAGGACCACCACCAAATGTTCCAACATTTTTGGTCCTATACACACATTATGCATTAGACCAGTGGTTCCCAAACTGTGTGCCGTGGCACCCTGGGGTGCCGCAGAGCACTTGCAGGGGTGCCCTGGGATGGTGGTCCAGGAACATTTCATTTTATTTATGGTCAATGTAATAGGGAAAATCAGTGCTTGTGGTTCCAATCATACAATATGTGAACAAACCGAAGTGAATCCTGTCCCTCACCACATAACTGGACCTAAGGATCACAAATAAACACAAATTATTTAATTTAATATATATTTGTTCAAAGAATTCAATAAGAAACTTTTGGCCTAGGGGTGCCACGAAAAAAATTCTGATACTCCAGGGCGCCGTGATTTCAAAAAGTTTGGGAACCTCTGCATTAGACACATTATTGCACATATCCTATGTTTAGAATTCCTTTAGCTACTCAGGGGTAACCAGCTCTGCCACTTACAAGCAGCAAATTAACAACATAATGCATGCTAAAAGAGATGAAACAACACACACACAAGTATGTGACATAAAAAACAGGTTGAAAGCTTTCGCCTCTGCTCGTGTCATTGTTTGTAAACAACCCACACTAATTATAACAATAAATAATCTTCCTTGTTATCAGTAACATAAATAAGGTCGCAAAACCGATTTGTATTATAATAAAACAAGTAGTAACACAGTTATTAATATCATGTTTTATGTATAGTTGTTCTTATGTAAAGTTTAAGTTTTACTTTAAATTTACCGTCAATGAAGTAGGAGTAAATACAGAAACAATACATAATACGGTACTTGTTTCCTAGCACGGCCACAATCTTAAGTAATCGTGTCCCTTAATTAAGGGACACGATTACCCCCGATGGACCCGATTTCTTTTGAAATCAGGTCCATTTAGCCGGCTAGGAGACAATATCGGGGGCATCGCGTCGGTCGGGACCATTAACATTGGTCCCGACGCGACCGACGCGATGCCCCCGATATTTCCATAGACTTCAATGTTAAAAAAAAATTTAACATTGAAATCTTGTCGGGAAAGGTAAAATATCGGGGGCATCGCGTCGGTCGGGACCATTAACATTGGTCCCGACGCGATGCGACGCGATGCACCCGATTTTTGCATAGGCTTCAATGTTAAAAAAAATTTTAACATTGAAATGCTGTAAAAATGTGAAAAAATGTGAAATGGGCCAATATGACCCATTTCACATTATAGATGTCCCCGTCGTCACCCCACGATAGACGCCAACCCGAAGCGTGGCGAGCGCAGCGAGCCCGCGAGGGGCGGCGGTACGCGTCCTCCGACCTTTTCATGCCCTACTATCCACGTCGGCGTGGAGTGAGAATAGAATAGTGTGGCGAGCGCAGCGAGCCACCGAGCCCGAAGCGTGGCGAGCGCAGCGAGCCCCGCGAGGGGACGCGGATACCTTCACAGTTATACGCGTCCCCTTGCGGGCTTCACAGGTGTCCGTGGCGACGCGGACACCTGTGAAGCCCGCGAAGGGACGCGTTTACCTGTGAAGGTATCCGCGTCCCCTCGCGGGGCTCGCTGCTCTCGCCACGCTTCGGGCTCGGTGGCTCGCTGCGCTCGCCACACTATTCTATTCTCACTCCACGCCGACGTGGATAGTAGGGCATGAAAAGGTCGGAGGACGCGTACCGCCGCCCCTCGCGGGCTCGCTGCGCTCGCCACGCTTCGGGTTGGCGTCTATCGTGGCCTGGGGTTAACGCGCTTAAATTTGGGGGGGTTGGGAATTTTTTTCATTGAATCCAATGTAAAATTGGGTCCCAGGGACCCAATTTACATTGGATTCAATGAAAAAAATCGGGTCAAAAATCGGTCGGTCGCGTCGATCGCATCGCATGCGACCAAATCGCATGCGATGCGATCGACCCGATTTTTCCGACACGACCACCCCGATCTGAATCGGTGTGGCCGTGCTAGGAAACAAGTACCCATAATACTGTATATGGGTCAGAGGTGGATTTAGACCTCATGAGGCCCTAGGCAAGATACAGGTTTCTGTCCCTCCTACCAGCACTACATTTGTTTTTCTTAATGCAGATTGCAGCCAGTACCGATAGAGTACTTTGGCGGCTGCTAGTCTACCAATAAATGCTCAGCTGCGTGAATAGCACATATAATGTAAACTGACTGCATGCGATAGTTAAAACCACTTTGTGTGTACAAACATGTTTTAATCCTATCAAAGAACTTTAAAGGGACTTTCAGAGTGTGGGCAGGTCTACGTGATGTCATAGTTTCACGCAGTAGTCGCGCTATGAACCTCTTGGAACATTTTGGACGGACAGAATATCTTTATGGGGCCCCTTGTGACTTCCTCTGCCCTAGGCAGGTGTTTAGGTTGCTGGTGTAATATCTGCCTCAGTTATGGGTAATTGGGATTATTTGTTCATAAAAGTGTATTAATAAAGATTTTAGTAATCCTTTATTGATATAGCCTCATTACCCAGTGCATTATAAAGAATATTCTTATCATTCACACCAGATTCTGCTCCAGTGGAGTAAGGGAGATCCCGTCAGAAGGTTGAGAGTATAACGTCAATTAGGTTTAGGCACTACTGGGAGGGTTAGACAGTGGAGGATGGTTAGGGATTTCCTGCATTTTAGAGTTTGGCACTAGGGAGAGGGTTAGTAGAGCAAGATTAAAGGGGGGAGGGAAGCAGAGGCAGTCACCATGGCAAGGCCAGCTCCAGACACGTTCCATAGGAGCAGCTGCGCTGGACGCTGATTCCTAAGGGTGGCCGTTAGCAGAGCCGGCCCACACGTTATACATAGTAGCAGCTGAGTAAGGCACCAGACTACTATGGCACCTCACTCAGCTGACACTTACTAGGAAGACAGCCACCAGCCGTTCACAATTTAAAGCCGTGACAGCTGGGCAGAGAGCTGTGCGCTGCCCTGCTGTATACTCAGAGCAGTCGTCCGCGGCTATTTTGAACTCTCCCACTAGACCATGAGCCAATCGGAGATTGCCGCCTGGCGCTGTATCAGGAGCGGCAGTGGTGGATCCTGATTGGCTGCTGGACTGCAAGCTCCGATTGTCCTACGGTCCAGGGGTATTGAGCAATTCACTCCCCCCTTGGCAACAAGCATGTATTCCTCCTTGGCAACAAGCATGAAACCCCCTGGTATCAAGCATGAAGCCCCTGGCATCGAGCATGTAACCCTTGAATCGAGCATGTAGGTAAATAGGCACTTATTTGACATAATGGGCATCACGGTGTGTGGCATATGAATTATGGGCATCTCGGTGTGTGGCATATGTATAATTGGAATCACAGTGTGTGGCACAATGTGTAATGCGCATCACGGTGTATGGCAAATGTATAATGGACATCACGGTGTGTGGCAAATGTATTATGGGCATCACAGTGTGTTACGTATGTATAATGGAGCATGGTTGCCGCATTGGGGGGGGGGGGGCCTTCAAAAAATCTCACTGATGGTGGCAGTAGGCCTCAAACTGGCCCTTCATCCCGGGGCCTCCACACACAGGAGGCCCTGCCAAATTGCACACAAAGTGAACTGCTCCTGCTGTTCTGCTTGTACAGTCAGTGCTGTAGTCTCCTGACTGAATTCCCAAATCAAGCCTGTGATTATCTGTGTAATTAATTCTGTCCGGAATTAAAGGGATGAGGTGGTAACCATAAGTACAGTCTTTCAGACCACCCCACTACTACTGACCTCAGGGCTAGTCCATTGTCATAATCCTCTACTAGCCTGGGGCTAGTCCATTGTCATAATCCTCTACTAGCCTGGCTCATCATTTACTGTACATGAGCTTACTGTTTGCCATGATCCACTCCACCAAACTACTGTATGACACCTCCTTCAGTCTTCATTCCATCTGCCCTCTCCTGTTGGGCAGGTGCTCAGCTGCATCATTCTCTGCCAATGTGAGATTCAACTTGTACTGCTGCTGTCGGCTGAGTCTGCTTAGGAGCAGCTATTACAGCAGGACAGGAGGAGAAGCTGCCTCCCACCCCTCACCCTGGATGTGGCTAGCGGCTGAGAACAATTCACTTGTCACTGCCATCAGGCCTGCTGTGCTGTGATTATTTAGGCTCTGCCCATTCACAGAAGTGGGCGGAGCTCTGCAGCATGAGCCAGCTGGAGTCTGCTCTGCAGGCAGTTACTACTGGCAGAGACAGAGCCTATGCGTAGCGGAGGCGCCTAGTGACAGTGAGTATGCAGTGCAGAGAGGAAGTACACTTCGCTGCCATGCTAAACAATAATGCCAGCCTCTGATTCACCGGTGCTGAGTCTAGGAGGGGTGGATGGTGTTGTTAATGCCGGAGAGCAGCAGTGTCTAGAGCAGATAAGATTCCTGTAGATGGCGTGGGCCTATTTAGGAGTGTGGGCCAATCAGGCCCATTGTTACTTTAAATAAGAGTCAGTCCACATATAGGCCCTTATTCTGATTGATGCGGACTTTACCGCGTACTTACGGATCGCGTCTTTATGACGTCTGCGCATGCGTGGAGAACGCTACGCGCATGTGCCACGCCTTGACTCGGTACCAGTTCGGCCAAATCCCGTCCAAAACTGTTCACCGCTATCAGTCGGGAAATAGGGGCGTATTATGGGCGTCATGCGGAATGACACATGGGCGTAGTTTCAAAGTGGGCAAAACGGGGCGGAAACATGGGCGGACACGGGGGAGTACACTTATGTTGGGGGGCGTACATTCGGAAACCACTCCGAATGCACGCGATGAAAAAAGGGCAGAAATGTGCGGTGTCCACAAGTGTACTATTGCTTTGCGGACACCACTCGTTCATGCGGTAGGCGAACGTACGCCTAATGACTACAACCATTAACACCTGAACCCAATAGAATCTACTCCTTTACTCATTACTCACTAATAGGACGCTTGTCAGTGCTTTAATTGAAACCATTGCTGCTTCAAGGAAACCTTAGTAATCCCCCACATATGCTGTACTTGTCCCACACTTAAAAACTGCTAACAATGGACATGACTGAATATTAATACTAGCAATACAGAAGATATATAATAGTGGGTTGTTTGGCGTAAATACTCCGCTTACGTGCGGTAGCACCGCTTGGCTCCCGTTCGGATGCGGTATTCCCGAGCATACTCTGTAATACTCTGTAATACCGTGCCGAATCGGAGTGTTTCTCCCGCACACGCATGATTTGTATGTCGTCCGTAAACACGCCCTGTTCTTAAAGAGTGAGTCCGTCCGAATGCGGAGGACACGTGGGCGTTTCTACGGACGATGGCCGCATGCGGCAAAACACCGTGGCGTGCGGACCGCTCCGTAAGAATGCGGGAATTTCCGCACAGATCAGAATAAAGGCCATAGTCTGGAGCGCTCTCCCCCCTGCAGCTGCTGGATCCCAAATAGAAATATTCAACCTTATTATTATTTCAAAAAACGATTTTTGTACAAAGCAGGGATAATCTGCAGCGCTGGGTAAATATGCAATATATATGGGATTCGCAAGGTTTCAGAAAAAAAAGGGTTATTCCAGAGATTTCTTCTTTTTCTTTAAAACACAGTCTTTTATTTATAAACCCAATATATGTGCAAAAGGATTGCCAAAAATACGACAGAAATATAAAAAAAATATAAAAAATGCAACAATTGCAATACAAAAAAGATACAGTTCCTTGCAGAAGAAAACAAGTTTTAAATAGGCTCACCGGACCTCTCGGGGGCAGAATCTCCTACCACTCTAGATGTTTTTAAATGGGATTTCTTTCCTTTAGCAGAACAAATGCTGCTACTTCACTGGTACTCTTCCCTTCAGGCACCACACTGCCACTGTGGTGACCCTTCGGGTTTTCCCTGTGTCTGGATGGAGTGTTCCCTGGTGTGTAGGAGACAGGAAAGGTAATCCTTAGAGCAAAACACACAGCCCGCACTGCTCTCACCGGCCAATACCTTCCTGCGCTCGCAGCCTGGCAGGGTCACAGAGGCGCTGATCTTTAATTTTCTGCCCTGGTGCTCAGATGTTATCCGGATGCCTTTCCAAGACTCACTGGGTGTCTGTGAGCCTCTCAAAGTAGATGGTGTGTACCCCGGTACTGCTCCCTTGTGTCTGGCCCATTGTTAATCCAGCCCTGGATCTTTTAAAATGTGACAGTCAGTAATGAGTGTACCTGTCGGGTGACCTGCAAAGCATAAACTGTGTGGGGTCCTGAGGTCCACTGCTCTAGTGTGACCCAAATTGCTCAAAGCATGCACACTGCATATGCATAAAGAATACCAGCAGAATGGCAGTATCTGCTTTTTTAGGTTGCAGGCCAGGCCTGATGTAATGCTTCTCAGCACCTTAGGCTACACTTACTGTCACCAATACCTACTTACCAGCTTCTCAAGGGAAAGAGTGGAGATGGTGTCTTAGAAGTTCCACAGCTGCCACCTGCATTAAGTACAACAAAGATGTCTTCCTCATAGACATTCTTAGTTATTTGAGAGACCAAAAAGAGTAAAGAAGGACAAGAACCAACCTAAAGGTTGGAACTAAAGGGCGCTTGAAACGAGTGGTCTTCTAGCAGCTGCTAGAAACAGGTTAGTTACTCCTGTAGGTTGTGTACATAGAAAAACAGAGAGAAAACAGCGCTGTATCTTTGGAAAAAACTTAAAGATATTGGATGATCTTTACAATAAATTTGTTAATAATAAAATGAATTGTAAACATTTGTAAACATTTGTTATTTGCCAAAGGTCTGCCTCCTTCTCTTTGCCATTAATTTTATGGAAATAGTAGTTAATTGGATGATCTACTGTATGAGTTCTAGGAAACCAGATCATTTGTAGTGGTCTTTGGCAGTGGAGGGTGGGATCTGACGTCAGAGGGGCCCCACGATAACAAGCATCATACAGGTGGTGCCCTGATGGTAATGGAACTGATGCCTTCATTTTTTTTCAAGACAGCAATACTAACTACTGTGTCATCACAAAAAAAATATGGAAAAAAAAGTTATATTAATATACTACTACTACTACTACTACTACTACTACTACTTCTTCTTCTTATTATTATTATTATACAAAAATGTTTTTTACTTATTATTATTAACAGTTTCTTATATAGCACATACATATTCCTCAGCGCTTTACAGGGAATATTTGACCATTCACATCAGTCCCTGCCCCAGTTATTGGAGTTTACAATCTATAATAACTACTACTACATGTAACCCCATAATTACAATTCAATTCAAAATACAATTTTGAAAATAAAAATCTACATGGATATATAACGATCGGCCATCTAACAATTATTACATTAAAGTGAGCTACAGTTTGGTCCATGCAATCCCCATGCTGTACAGCTCACTGAGATTCTAATGTGTTAATAAATCCCAATGAGAGCGGAGCAGGCGTGGCAGGAGCCTGTAGCTGCAGCAGGGGGAAGTCTCCTATATAACTACTAGTGATCGGGATCAGAGTGCACAATCCGAGCAACTGTCTGTGTGTGTGTGAGAGAGAGGCTTACCCGGAGATTACAGGAGAGGCAGCACAGTGATTCACTGATTACCACTACTGGACAGGAAAAGCCAATGCACGGATTAGCTCAAATATGCTGGGGCTCTACAACAGCTAAAGGGATACTATACAAGCTACCTGAGCTGGATTGCTGCATCCTTTCCTTATGAAGAAGACAAAAGTAAGTAGCTGGAAATTGCACATCTGTCAGATTGTGATCGTGCATGGAACGATCTCTGCGCCACACTCATTCAGTGGAGCGTGCAGCCGGGATGTATGGATTGGCGTATTTGCGCCCCACTGTCTTTCATACAGTATGTGCAGGTTGTTGTCCCGTAAGTATGTCATTCCTTATTAGGACAAAGCATGGTGCAGAATATGTACTGCAACGAGCCTAAATGTCGAGGGTTAAAGCAAAGTACAGAAAAAATGCTCTTTTCAGCCTGCAAGGCAGGGCATCCAGTGCTTGCACCTGGAGTTGGGTGTCCAGCCCCAGGCTGCCTGGTCTGGCACAGAGACTGTGGTGCTCAGGACTCCTGGCACGGTGCAGGGTCTGGCTGGATCCTTTTCTATACCAAGGAAGAACTGTCGTGTTGCTATTTGCATTGTCGTATTGTTCTTTTGAGATTTATTTGGCTCTTATCCGGCTGAAAATTGTTCTTGCAACACAGGCTTTAAGTTATAAATCCTTCATTGTGAAAGATCTGGAGAGGCAATAATTCTGTATGGTCTGCAAATATTTGCATAGTATATTTTACAGTATATGCTGGAAGTCCCCATTCACCGAACAAGCGCTGTGCCCTGCAGCCTCCAGCGCAAAATGCGCATATTTCTAGGGTTATTAAACCGCTGCGTTACGTTGTCAGCAATATGCCTTGTGGCTTATTATGTGTTTTGTAATCATTATATGACAGCAGTCTTCAAGAATGTACAAACTGTGAATTTTTACACCTAAAGCTAAAAAAATGAATGCAACTTCCAGGGTGATCTTGTTTTATGTAAACCAGTGATTGAAGTAGCTTTACAACTGCACTGGATATACTGTACTGTAGGAAAACCTTTCATTAATCAGAAACGCATTCGTTGGCTGACAGTAGGAGTGGGGTTGTAGAATGTACACCCAGGCTAGTACAGAACACAGTCAGAATATAACCCATTAATGTTCTGTGTATTGTACTGTCAGCACTTATTCTCATATTGTCAATTCAGTAAATATAGATCTATATTAATTACTTACATGAGAACTTTTTTTTTTTTTTACCAATAATCAAAATGAAATTGTTAATAATGACACATGATACAATATTGAAGACTGTACTGTAGCAGGATGTTCACACAGTTACAGTGTGTTTAGCGGTACTCCTAGGGTTATATTGTTCTGCATGCATGGTGCACATATTGTAGATCACATTGGCATTGATGTATTGTCTGGGTGGTGCTTACTGTCATTTCTGTCAATATTTAGTGGCAGTGTTGTGTGATGTCTGCATGCACTCTGAATAGAACTATCATTAAAGCCACTCCCGTAGAGAGAAAAAAAAAATGAGGGCATAGGTATTTTATTAAATAAGCAACAGGATACCAGAACAGCTGTATGGTATGTTTGATTACAAGCAATAGAGCTATTTAAGGTTTTCTGTACAGTGGTGTCAGTAAATCATATCTTTTCTTTATAGCTGTCTTTTGCAGTGATTTCAAATTCAGAAGTGAATTGCATTATACTCAGGATTAATAGACCTTGCCAGCAATTAGTTGCATGATTTTATAAGGCTTGTACAAGCTTTTTAGAGTGAAATGACTTTGAAGTCGGGCAGGACTAAAGGTTGCAAGTACATATGAAACTCCCTGACTTTGCCAGGGTTACCATCAAAGCTGGAATGTGCCAGAGGTGAGGGGTACAATTTACCTCCGGTCTGTAATGACTAAAAATATCTTCTGTCCCACATCTGGTTACTGACCTTATGTGCACAATGACTTAAAATGTTTCACCAGCTTGGGTGAGGCCAGAGACTTTATCAATTGTCAGATCCTTAAGTTCCATATGTACCCCTGAAAAAGATTGATTGAGTGCCCTGGAAAATTGCCACTGATGCTGATTTTATGTAGAGCAGTGGTGTCAAACTCATGGACCTCCAGCTGTTGTGGAACCACACATCCCAGCATGCCCTGACATAGATTTTATATAATGGATTGCTAAAACTGTGGCAGGGCATGCTGGGATGTGTAGTTCTACAACAGCTTGAGGGCCATGAGTATGACACCACTGATGTAGAGCATCGTCATCCGACTACTGAACTACAAATTCCAGAATGCTTTGCCAGACCTCTACTCCCAGTGTCCAGAGCTGACATTTCTCCTGGAACTTCAGATTTGTCCCCAGCTTACGTAACATTTCCTGACAACTATTTTTGTATTCAACATCTTTGTATTCTATACTGCAGCATCCGGGTGTGGTATTAACCATTCAAATAAATGTCAATATAGCTCTAAAAATCATTTTAAAATACAAATAAATAAATAATATTGTTAGTGGTTTTTTAAATGTCCTTGTCTGATCAATCTCTCTGTACATTCGGAATAAATAGGCACCTCCCATTTTGTCTACATAACTTATTTAGTGGTTATAAAAGGAATATGTAACAACATCAGAAAAGGCAAAGCACACCTAAGCATTAGGAGCAGCTCATTGTATATTTATAACTTGTTTTTACTTGTTAAAGAACTTGGAAATCAGCTCAATAATTGTGTAATATGCACATGTTGTACCTCACACAGTGATTGGATAGTGTATCGGATAGTGTACATATGTCATGTCCAGTTACCATATTAGAGATAGCTTACCCACTGCTAACTCTGAGCACCTTATCTCACAAGAGACCAAGACATTTTTCCACCAGCACAGGTTTGGAGTTCTTGCAATCATCAAGCATAAACTCACAAATGTGACCTGTGCTATGCATAGATGCTTGGTGTGCGTACATTCTGCATGCAAAATGTTTAGTCTTACTGTCAGTCTTTAACACAGTATCTTATATATCATGTCCAAGCTCAGAAAAAGATTAGTATATGCTAAGCAAAATCCCTAAGCCTGTGGGATAACACATAGACATAAATCTTTTGTAGAGGTTTATAGTCATAGCTACTGCAGTTTCTTAGGTAGCTGTGTCTTGTGCAGCTACTACAATCTGTTTCTGAGATCTCCTTTCAGATATACAGATATGCAATACATTCTGGTAGGAACCAACTTTGTTAAGGTTTCAGACAGAGGCGTAAATTCATACCAGTCACCCAGAGGCTAGTTGGAGTCTGGAGTCTGGTGCGCCCCCCCCCCCCTCCCCCCCCCCCCCCCCCCCCCCCCCCGGAAAAAATAGCGACCATAGCCTGTAGTATTTTGGCATTGCTCCAGCTATGTTGCAATTTTGCTGTCTCACAGACCAGCAACTGTGGTGAGTGCACCATCGCTTGCTCCAGCGCAGGCTCAGTGGTACCAGGCAGAAGCCATTGTGTTCCCTATTGCAGGGCTTCGAGGACAGAACCAATCAACTCTACAGCATCTGCATGTGCAACGCACAGATCCATTGGAAGAGCAGTGGTCACACTTGGGTCCCGCTGTGAGCCACACTGGTGGTGCTGTATATACATATTCCCCACCTGGGGTTGGAGCCTGGAAGCAAGCATCTCCATTGTCTCTGGGCGTTACTCCTGTGGTTTCACTAACACTTAGGGTCCCGAAGCAATGGCACACTGAAACTTGGGTCCCAGAGCATTGACACATTGACACTTATTGTTATGGTGCAATGGAACACTGACACTTGGGGTCCTGACTCCCGGAGCAATGGCACACTGACACTTAAAGTCACAGAGCAATGGCACACTGACACTTAGGTTCCAGAGTAATGGCACACTGACACTTAGGTTCCAGAGCAATGGCACACTGACACTTAGGTTCCAGAGCAATGCCACACTGACACTTAGGTTCCAGAGCAATGGCACACTGACTCTTAGGTTCCAGAGCAAGGCCAAACTGATACTTTGGGTTACAGAGAAATGGCACAGATATTTTCTGGATGATTTCTGCTGCAGCATTGACACAGGACTTCAGAGAGGTAAATCAATTAAACATACAGTAGGTGCGGAGGCAATTGACTTAGGGTCCCAGAGCATTGACATTCTGACACTTTGAATCCCAGAGCTTTGGTAAATTCTGGAGCAATGGCATTCTGACACTTGGGGTTCCCAGAGCAATGGCATACTGGGGGAGATGTAGGAAGACTTGGACAGTGAAAAAGTGGAGAGAGATAAAGTATCAGAAATTCAGCGTCTAACTTCCATATTACACACTGTGTTTGAAAAGACAGGAGATGATTGGCTCATACTTTATCTCTCTTCACTATCATTCTCCATGGCTTATTATTTCTGTCCTATTAATATTTATATTCCCAGAGCAATCACACACTGACATTCAATGGAGAGGCACTTTAAGAGAAAAGGGTGCCAGTGTGCTTGTGCCAGAGTCTACTGTGCATGTGCAGGTCTCCAGGAACATGGTGCCCTTGCTGCATTCCTGTGGACATATCTAGTGTGCATGTGCTAATCACCAGAAATTGGCAATGGTGGCCATTTTTACCAGTGATGTTTTGTATCTGTATAGTCAGTGCCAGACTGACGGAGTGGTGACTATAATTAAAGGGTTTTAGGATGCGCAGTGCTTTGGCTCCCCTGGATCCAGGGATCCTCACACCTTGCATCCATTACAGATATGCCAGTGACTCAATTTGTAATCTACACAGATGCGCTCCACATTTGTTTTACAATTTGATGTTTTATGATTTTGACTTTTACATAGGGGGGGGGGGGGGGGGCATATTTTTGTTTAAGTGCAACATGATTCACCGATAGTTATGAAATGAAAGATATAAATGTGACTCATGCTGCCATATCAAATAAAAAAGGTCTGTTTCAATAGCAACTATTTTTATTGGTGAGTAGTCCAATGAAGTATTCACTTTGAAGAGGTATTTTTCATTTAACAATCTGCAGTCCAGGAAACATTTGTGAAAATGCCACCTGCTGTGCGGGAAAGAATCTGGTAGTAGTTATTGGGACTGCGCAAGATTAAGCAGTGCTACAGTACATGTCAGTGGGGTTCACCTGGTTGAGGACTCATGAGAGCTGGCCATGTGATAACATCTAAAGTAGATAATTATCTTAAAATGCTCCCTGACTACTTTCATCCCTACCTTCTTTTGAATTTACCAGTGTGTTTAATTCTACCCTGTGTTCTATTTTATTTCTGTAGACAATTACCCTTTAATACTATACAAAATGTTGCCGTAATTGTCATACAGTTTGTGGTGTATCCTGTAGAATTTGCTGTGGTTATTTATGATACAGGTTGTAGCTATTAGGACAAAGGGGTGAGGCTTTACGTTGGTTTTGTCACAAAACTTACAAAAGGTTTAGAAATTCACCATTTACCAGCAGTGCACTGGTAGAACACGTTTTTCATTCTGAGTTATTTGTTGAATTTAAATGAAAATTAGACCTTTTCTTGGCTGCCACTTTAATTGCTGCCCCTAGTTTCCTCCAGGCCTTATATTTTCATACACCCTGTCTACCTGGAATCAAGATACTCAAGTCATCTGCATAAATGCTTTGCAACTCTTAAGAGAAAAAGTTTTAGATTAGTCAACATTTACTTATGCAAACCCAACTCTTCTGTATTGCGTTTCTCTCCTTCATTTACAGTAGTTTTCCCAAATGTGGCCTACTGGTTATCTATCAGTAATAGAGGTGAAAAAATTGTTGTAGAATAGTTTTTTCAATATCTATTCTGTGATTTCACCAACATTACTGAGAGAAAGAATACTATATTATTCTCTGTAATGTTAGAATGGACAATGGAAGAACATAGATCATTTATAGGTGAAATCTAAAACTCATTTGTGAATATAGCTCTTTTAACCCACATTTATTGTTCAAACAATAAAAGTAAGGGGCATGGTCAAAGGAAGTACTGATGCTTAACCCAAAGGAAAGGTATCATATATCTACACCTGAAGTCATCGTTTCTTAGATTTTACTAGAAAAACCTTAACACACATACAATTCTACATTTGTTGTTGCCATCTCTTTGTAGAGTGCTAAGACATGGAAGTGGGAGTCACTAAGCAGAGAACATTATTACTTTATATAATAGTTACTATATATAATGTACCTTAGAGTTTGGGATGTCAATAATTAAAATATAGGGCTTATAGATCACAAACAACATATTAACCATTAAAAAGGCCTGTGAAAAAGTAGACAAGGCAAATGCAATGCAGGAATCTTTAATAATGTGTACGAATGACCAGTCAACCGTATATATAGAGTAAAGTTGGGAAAGGAAAGCAGTGTGGCATCCTGCCAAAGAATGGAAGAGGTTAAAGTTGTATGCAAGAAGGATTGTGGGAACAATATAATCATGTGAAGGGTGAGCTAGTGTTGAAGTGTGGTAGGGGGACGTATCAAGCAGTGAAGAGTGAAGAAATGGATCAGTGAAGAAGTTGTCCAAAGCATCCAATCAACTTAGAGGTAGCATTTATCACATACATTCTATAAAATGATAGGTAGAAGCTGATTGGCTGTGAAGAGCAACTACTCCACTGGTACACGTCTCCATTCTTTTCACTGCTTGATACATCAACCCCCAAGTTTTGTTAAAGGTTATATTCCATTATATAGAGTGAGTGTGCCAAAGTCTGTTCAGTATTCAATGCATTGTGAGTGGGGTTGACTGTTTCCATTCTGCCACATGCTAGCAGGTGGCAGTAGAGAGAATATGCCTTAGCAGTTTTTGTGACCATAAATGGTAGATTATCCATAGACTAAGATTTATATTTTTGAGGTTTTTTTCACCTGTAATTTAGATTTCCATTTATTGTAATGGGAGTTGTGCAGAATTTTTGTGTTGTTGTAACAATCTACCATACTGCATATTATAATATAAGTATCATTTCCATATGTTTTATATTTCATAAATAATGCAATACGATACACATTGCGCCTTTGACGTGATTGTGCAAAGTGTAATTTCTAAGAATACATTTTTTATCCTATGCACCAGTGACCTTTGGTCATTTGTTCAAAAAAAAAATTAGTATCTATTACATTTTAAACAGACTAGGGCCAGGGAACATCCTTTATATTACATATTAGGGCCAGGGAACATCCTTTATATAACATTAGGGCCAGGGAACATCCTTTATATAACATTAGGGCCAGGGAACATCCTTTATATAACATGTAGTATAAGGCAAACTCTTGAAAGCAGCCATTAACTTTATAGCTCTATCCAGTGCTAATGAGCTATTTAAGACACACCTCCTTATTTGTTTCTGTCAACTAAATATATTGGGCTAATTTATGAAATGCCTTGGGCGTGCAGCACAAATCGCTTTGGCTGTGCATCGATGCTCCACCAAAGACAATTTCAGATGCACAATTGCTCTTGCAAGAGGTGCATACTACAGATGGATAAGCATCACATCCTAGTCCAATCTTCTACAATTATAGACCCATCCCTTTCACTAAATGACTCTTCAGTTTTTCTTAACAATTACTGCTGTCTACCCTCATTTATGATTTGACTTAATCATGAATTAGGGAACTTATGCACTATATCTATTAGACGTGGCATTATTTTATGTAAAACTCTTATCATTTTCACATTAGGCAAAGCTGTACTTTCCACGGACTATTCAATGATTGAATACTTAGTTGTACCAAATATTCGCCTTAAGAAATGATTTTTATTTCCAGTACTGACCGTGGTTACAAAAATTAAAATCTGGTTTGATTTACTTTAGCAATTTAGTCATTATTAAGGCTTTATAATGTAATATTTTTGAAGATGAGCATTTAAATGCAAATGTATTAAACATTCTTACTATAAATTCTCAGGCATGGTGTTTTTCCTTTAGTTTCCTGACATGCGATTCAAAGTACAGGTTGAGTATCCCGTATCCAAAATGCTCGGGACCAGGAGAATTTTGGATAACGGATTATTCCGTATTTCGGAATATTTTAATATTTCAATTATGTATTTTGAAGTATCTTGTATGTATGCTGTATAAACACATAAAATACACACAAATATATTTTATTACCACATAAAATACACACAAATATATTTTATTTGTTCAAAAAACAAGGTTTCAAAACATGAAACAAAATTCGTGTACTATCTCAGATATTGAATTTGAATGCCAAGCAATCATTTTCTTGCACATATATAGTGCCAGTTACATATCAAGTCACCAGTAGTGCTGTTACAAATGTCCCCAGTGAGTTTTTAGCAAAAAAAATATTTTTTTTTCACTTTCTGGAATGTATGGTTTTCGGAATAATTCGGATAACGGATACTCGGATACGGGATACTCAACCTGTACTATATTTGAATTCAGTACATAGATCATGACAGAAATGTCTTATGTCCCACTGTAATGAAAATAAACAAGAAATTAGCGGCGTTGTGTATAATAAACAGATAAACGTCATTGTAAACATAAAACTCTTTAAAAAAATCTTTTAAGGATGCTAATACCAACAGATGGTCAATCTAGGGATGGCTATCGGCACATCCCCCATCAATGGTTGCCATCGATGGCTTTTAAAGCAGGAACCATCGATGACTATAAAACATTCTACCCCTTACCATTGATGGTTCCTGCTATTGATGTGCTGCACATGCGCAGAGCAATGGAATGGCAGCCGCGGCGCTGCGGACGGCCTGCCCAGCTGGGATGTGCACGAATGCGCAGAAGAAACTTTAACTAGCCATCCATCTACTTTAAGGTTCTTCTGTGCATGTGTGCACCTCCCGGCGGGGTGAGCCACCTGCAGCATCACCACTGAATAATACAATGCTGCGCACCCAGTGTGCACGCGCCCCCAACCTTACCATCGCAAGCCATCCATCGATGGCACAAAACTATTTGACCCTAGCCTTTCGATGCCCAAAACATTGAGCACTAGGTCCCAACCATCAATGTTTTGGGAACATCGATAGTCGATGGCCATCCCTAGATCAATCCCTTCTTATGTATACATTATTTTCATGTGTTTTCTTACAAATGCTACTAAATATTTTGAGTGGCTGTTATTATTTTTAAAATTGCTTAAAATGCATTCAGTAATACTGTAATTATTGTTTGCCTTCTACTATTAGCTGTGCCCGTGTTATCTGTTGGTTGGACATAACACCTTGACTTTCTAACAAAATTAATTTGTAGAGCATGGTTATTTTTTTATTATTAGTTGATTGTGTCAGTGCTATTAGCTGTTGCTACTATGCTTTGTGTAATCATGTTTTTCTATGCCCAACTTGAAAGTTAAGATTGTATCAATTCTCGCCTCAATTCAAGGATAAGCAATTGCATTCTTTTGAAAGATAAATTGGCAGCTGGTCTGCTCTCACTCCTACACACAGATTTCAGCTGGTGGAAAGCAAATCCTTTTGCCTTAAAATAATCCTCTACTTCAGATTTAAAAAACAAACAAGAAAATTCATGCAGAATCTGACAGACGCTATTACAAAACTTTTTACTTACACTCTAAGGCTAACTGTATAAATTATATAACAATTGCATTCCTCATCAAAACAGTATCACAGTTTTGCATTCAACTCAGAACGATATGTATTCCATTCGAAACGACGACCAATGAACCGATATATATATCTCACGGCGGTACACACTGCACAATTCTGTATTCGTCTTCATTGTGTCTTCAGCCCATCTGACATGCATGCACAGCTGCTACTAATGAATGTGGATGCGTAATTCAGTGTACACATTGAGTGACATTGCCGATATATATACCAGACAACATATCGCTTAATGTGTACCAGAAGCATAATTTTAAGTTGAATTTTTTTTTGGGGGGGTGTTTTAAATATTTTAAAGCAAAAATTAATTTATCATGGATCCTGCTGGCTATTACAGGAACCTAGCTCGCACAACACTGTCACATTGTGGTTTCCACTTCACTCACACCTACAGGCCTGGTAACTGTAAAGGATGTGGGGTAGGTCCACAATCTCCGCATGCTTCCAAATTCCTTTCTCTAACCTCCTCTCTTGGCCTCTGCCAGTGGTTTGACTCCTCTACTCATAAAGGTCACTGCCTTGACCTTGTTTTCACCAGGCTGTGCTCAGTCTCTGATTTTACTAACACTACCTTCCCTCTCTCTGATCACAATCTCATTACCCTCTTGCTCTCCTCTATTGACCCAAGCTCACTGACACTGAAATGATGCAAGCCTACTCTAACTCGCAGAAATACTAATGCTATTAGTTTTCCACAACTTTCTACCTCTCTGCAACAACAGCTCTCACCAATTTCTACATTTATTTCTCCTGAATGCACTATTTTTCACCTGTACCAGACTCTTTAAACAGCTCTTGATGAAGTGGCTCCAGCTTCACATTACACCACGGGCAGGCTTAAATGCCAACCGTGGCACTCCAAAGTAACAAGACAACTACGAAATCAGTCACGTAAAGCAGAACACCAATATTGTAAGTCTCGTAATCTGAATGATTTCCTCACATACAGTATTTATTTATTTATTTACAGTTTCTTCCGTTGCGCTTTACAATAGTAGACAGTGATAAAACAAACTGGGTAACAACAGACAGACTTGGAGGTAGGAGAGCCCTGCTGCAAGCTTACAATCTAAGACTATATACCACTCCTACTGCAATGCTTTGGACACTGCCAAACAAACATTCTTCCAATCTCTCATTTCTTCTCATGCCATCAATGCTTAGCGACTTTTTAACACATTTAAGTCTCTTCTGTACCCTCCCCCTCCTCCCACACCAGCTACCATCAGTGCACAAGAACTTGCCTCTTACTTTAAGGTCAAGATTGATAACACAAGTCATTAAAACTCTATCTCCTGTGCTTATCCCAGCCTTAAGTAAAATATGCATTCTCTCTTGCTACTGGTACTTCTTCTTCTCTGTTCAAACATGCAGTGATTACTCCCATTCTGAAAAAAACATAATTCTGACCTTAACTCTCTAACAAATGTCCTATCTCTCAGCTCCCATACTTCGCCAAGCTACACTTTCTTAACTCTCAACCCCTATTAGACCCACTTCAGTCAGGCTTTGTTCTCAGCACTCCACCGAGACAGCACTGACTAAAGTGGCTATTGAGCTGGCCACTGTTAAGTCTAAAGGCAATTGCTCACTTCTTATTCTTCTAGATTTTTCTGATGCATTTGACACTGGTGATCACACTCTTCTTATACAAACATTACACTCCCTAGCTCTTAATGTTACAGCTCTTTTCTGATTCTCATCTTATCTATTATTATTACTTTATTTATAAGGCACCACAAGTGTTTCACATCGCCATACAAAGGAACAGTGCAGGGAGACAAAACTTAACACTACAGTAAATAAATAACAAAAATAGAGTACAGGTAAAAAGAGCACCACAGTTCAATACACATTACAGCTTAAATGTAAGTAGTAGAGACTTGATCAACATACTACTAGGGGTTGGTGGCAAAAGATGAAGATGAGTAGGTGGACGAAGATGGTCCCTGAGTGTTTGAGTATGGGAGAGCTGTGAGTGAAATCTGAAGAGAAGAGGGCTTTGACAACAGGAGTGAAGAGGGCCCTGCTCTGAGGAGCTTACAAGCTAGTAGGAAGGGGGAGACAGACAGATTACATGAGGTGCAAGCAAGAGGGGGGTGGCTTGATAGCAGGATGTAAGCAGGCAGAGATGATCAAGGCATGAGGCAGGGGGTTGGCGGACCAGCCTCATGACTAGGTAATGAAACGGAAGGGTATGCTTTGATGAATACAGTAGTTGAGTTTTCAGTGCCCATTTGAAGCTTTACAAGGTTGGGGAGAGTCTAATGGAGCAAGGAAGTGCGTTCCACTGAAGCGGTGCAGCACGGGCAAAGTCCTGAACTCTAGCATGGGAAGCAGTGATCAGGGTGGAGGAGAGATGACAGGGCTGATGGCCCTGTATATGAGTGTGAGGTGTTTGAAGAGGATTCTGTAGGGGAATGGGAGCCAGTGCAGAGATTTTGTTGAAGGGGAATGGCAGAAGTGGAGCGGCAGGAGAGGAAGATAAGCCTGGGGGGTGCCGGATGGCTGACAGGCAGGTAGTTGGGATTCCGACAGTCATTACACCGACACTCGGGGTCCCGACGGCCACCGGCTATTCTCGCTCATGGGGGTCCATGACCCCCATAGAGGGAGAATAGATTAGGTGGTGAGTGTAGCGAGCCACTGTGCCCGCAATGGGCTTTGTTGTGCTCCCCTCGCTTTCTGAGTCCGGGCAGTCAGGATCCCAACAGCGGGCTAATGACTGTTGGGATCCCAACTGTCAGGCTCCTATACCACACCCAAGCCTGGCTGCAGAGTTAAGGACAGATTGGAGAGGAGCACATTGGGAGTGAGCAAGGCCAGTGAGGAGAACATTGCAGTAGTCGAGCTGTGAGATAACTAGTGAGAGGATGATAAGTTTAGATGCACTAGCGGAGAGAAAAGGCCTGATGCCAGCAATGTATAGTAACTGAAACAGACAAGAATGAGCCAGAACTTGGATGTGGGGTGCAAAGGAGAGGTAAGAGTCGAGTTACACCAAGGCAGCGGAGTTGGGGAATGGGGGAGATGATCGTTGTTTCAGTGTTTCCTTCTCTGTCTCCACCTCCTTTTCCCTACCTCTGTCAATCGGAGTTCTGCAATGCTCGGTTTTATGTCCTCTGCTTTTTTCAATCTGTACAACATCTCTTGGCAAACTAATCAGCTCTTTTGGATTTCAGTATCACTTGTATGTGGATGATACTGAAATCTATCTATCAACCCCAGAGTTGGCACAAGTGGTTTTGGGCCAAGTCTCTGAACGTCTCTCTGCCATCTTATCTTGGATGTCCCACCAGCCAAGAATAGTTACCATCCTGATATCTCCATAACTGTTGACAACTCGACAATCTACCCTACCCACAGGTTCGTTGCCTAGGAGTCATCCTCAAATCTGAACTGCCCTTTGTTCCCTACATTTAATCTGTCTCTAAATCATGTTACATGCGTCTAAAAGACATATCCAAAACACAACTCTGTCTTACACAAGACACTACTAAATCTCTTATCCATGCACTCTTTATATCCTGCATTGACTATTGCAATAGTCTCCCCTGGTCTTCCCAAGAACAGACTCTCACCACTGCAATCCATTTTAAATGCTGCTGATCTTCCTAGCAAGATGCTCATCGTCTGCTGATCCACTCTGCCAGTCTCTCCACTGGTCGCCTGTTTTTTACCATATTCAATATAAAATACTTCTACTCGCATTTAATGCTATTAACCATACTTCACCAGCATATATCTCTTTATCTCAAAATATCTCCGAACACAACCACTCCGCTCTGCACAAGATCTGCTTTTCTCTTCTGCACAGATCACTAGACTTTCTTTGGGCTGCTCCCATCCTATGGAATGCCCTTCCATGCACAATAAAGCTGTGTACACACGGTACAATATATTGCTCAGTGTCTCCTTTTCATCAGTGACCAGAGATGGTCGCTGATAAACAGGAGACTCTGCCAGGGGAGCCGCATAGGGAAACCGCTGATTGCAGGGACCATTAGGAGGCTGAACACGGGAGCATGCACCCAGCGATTTATCGCTGCAGCACAAACAAACCGCTGGCAATAAGGACGCTCAGGCAAGCCTTTATTTAAGTTCCACAAGCATAACCCTCTGAGGCACTTATGTATCTTATAGCTACCCTTGACTTGGTGGGACTGTTCTGCTATTACTGGTGCCTTTCCTTGTGTTACCATCCTATGTCCCTATAGATTGTAAGCTTGCAGCAGCACTCTCTTACCTCCAAGTCTGTTTGTTCTATCACTGTCTACAATTGTAAAGTGCTACAGAATCTGCTGCGATATATGAGAAACTAAATAATTAAATACGTTTTTGATTAATTGCAATATTTACAGTCTATTTTCTTCCTCCGTGACATCTGTGATATTATATATTGATATAAGTATAGAAACAAATGCAGATGCATGCTGTATGGCAAAATGAACTACTAATCTGAATAATTATAATACACTCTGCAATGTAACATAGAAAAAAAATGAGGTGCTTAGCTTAATTTATTGTAGCAGTTGTTAGGACCATATTGTTTCCAAAATATTCGGCTAAATACCTTAGTTTTCCTCTGTTAAATTGCAGAGTTTATTATAATGATTCTAATTAGCAGTACTATAGAGTGTTCATCTACAAATTGTATTCATTTATCCTGTGTGAAATTACAAGTCTCAGCATGGTAGCACGTCTTATTATATTTAGTATAGTCCAAGGTCACCCTCCCCAGATATTATATTGTTCCCTATTAATAATTGCTTCTCTATTTTTATGTACTTATTTTGAAACACTATGATTGGTATTCCATTTTTATATTGAACCCGCTGAAGGTGAGGGGTACTCTGAGGGGTACCTTCAGCGGCAGCGTTAAGGTATGTAAGTTGCACCACTGGAGTGTCTTGGGACGCCAACCTCCTGTGACATCTTCATACCCCATTGATTTCTGGACATTTTTCTGGACTGTTCCTGTTTGTTATTTTTAATGTATGGTACACACCAGGACGACCCGCTCACGATGCACATCGTGAGCGGGTCGTCAGTGTCTCGTCCGACCCGCTCACGGTGACGCGGTGGGGCACGACCCGCTCACGATGTGCACCGTGAGCGGGTCCGATCCAATGTCGACCCGCACCCGGCTGTATGGTCGTCATTGAGATCCTACCTGCAGCAGGTAGGATCTCAATAACGACCGACCGACCCGCGGGACCGCGCATCGGATCGGTATCGGTCCACACCAGGAAAGAAAAGGGCCCAATCACCACACAATCTACATCCAATTGGTCGGAATTGGATCTAGATTGAGGGGATCGGGCCCTGGTCGTCCTGGTGTGTACCCGGCATAAGACCAGTGCTTTCTGATATGTGTCTGTTCACATATGTAATTGGGACCAATAACAAACAACTTTGCAACATCCTGCATTATAAGACCTGCTTAAACATTCACTACAAAGCTTCAGTGTAGGAGAGACCAGGTGTTGCAGACTGTCCTCTGTTTTCAGATGCAGTGCTGGTAATGTATGTCCACTCTGCTTAGAAGAGGTGGTCACATACTGTATAATAGAGTAAGTCATGTGACGCAAAATAGGTCATGTGCTAGGTTATGGGGTCTAGTGATGGGGTTCCATTTAAAAAATAAGAGCAAATACTTTCCTTTAACCACCATGGATGACCACAGGCCAGTGTGATATGACCGCACTGTGACATGGTCACACTCCTATTCATGCACATTATATCCCAATTAAATATCATCAAAAGTTTGGCGGTTTGGTTAGATCTCTTTTAAGCATCTCATTTCTATGGCTAAGAACTTCCTCCTGTCTACTGATTTGTGTGCTGGACTATAGATAGTAGTACAGACAGGTCATCAATATATTAATAGCAGAAGGACAACTTTTATGAGGGACTTATTGCATGTGATACCAATGTCTGAGCAGAGCACATCATACTAAAAATTAAAAGTCTTGGTTCGTCATTTGCAGAAATATATTGATTTTGTAGTTGGTTGCTTTGTTTTGGAGTTATATGGTAAAACGTCTGCCTGCTATTTACGGTGCATCACCATTGTGCTCTGATTGTTGGTGAACTCTCCCTGCGCACCTGTTTGGTGACCAAGAACATGTGACCTGTGGGTGGTCTGGAAACTGTGACAGTTATTTTCAGCCATGCGCAAAGCAGGGATTTTCCAAATTCTTCTCTGTTGGTGAGAGGAGTAAAATGTTACACCCAGCAAACCTTTGCCCATTTCACACCAGGCACATTAGTGAATTATTAATATTTTTAACCTTATTCACTCTTACTACAAGTTAGAAAAAAACTGTCATACTGTAAGTGTTATCTGGTTTATGTTATAAAAATATTTTTATTACCAATAAATTCAGAATTTTGGAAACTGCAAGAAGGTGGAGTGACTATAGCATAAGCATCCATTTGCAGCTTGTGTGCGGGGCAGAAATCATTTGATGGTCACCGCGGGTACTGGCTGCTTTATCTTTACACAGCAATTTAGATTTCAACACACCCCACCCAAATCTATCTCTCTCTGCACGTGTTACATCAGCCCCACCTGCTGTGCACATGGTCTTGTCCATTAAAGAAGGAGTTTGCTTTTGTAAATCAACCAGAATCACCCCAAAGTACCAGCCAATCAAATACAGCCAGTAACATAGCAGTTATTAACTGGTTGGTTGGTAACTTGTCTCTGTCCAATTGATGACTCCCTGAAGCTCAGTACGACTCCCCCTGTTTCAGCAGCTGAAATTGGTGTACTTTATTTTTTATAGTACAAAGAAATAATATTTTGAATAATTCCTAATCTATATAACCATAATGGGGAAAAAAATGTGTGTGTGTCCCAGGAACTTTATAGTATCAGAGTAAATGGAGTAATTGCATATTTGGTATAGTGCTTATTTTAAAACCAGTTTATAATAAATATATACAGTATGTCATGTCAACAAAGTAATATTTCAAATAGGCCAGGGAAATGTTCCATTGTAGTGCATTATTTCGAGCTATGGGAATAAGCAGTCCATTTGCAACTTTCAAAAACAAAGTGACAATTATATATTTGGGAGAAAAAAAAAACATATTAAGAAAATATTGCATTGTCATAGAAAGATTACATGCTAAATCTACTATAGCCCAGTAGCTGATATCTTTTGTATGACACACTATCAGCTTATTTTAAGATGATGACAAAAGTTTTAGTTCAATTTAGTCTAATTTAGCCAGTCTGCAAAATCCATCAGGACCGCTATGCAAACTGGCTTTCATTTTGTGTACGGTGAAATTATATTATTTCAGGATGGAGCTCCAGCAAAGTAATTTCCTGTTATTACTGTAATTCTGTGTAACCAGTGCCATGGGTTGTGGTCGGTAATCATTGGGAAGTCACTCACGTACATATATGGCTGGAACTTCTGTAAAGTTCACACAAGCTAAACAATTATTCTCCACTTAAGCACATGCTGCTTCCTTAGACTTTTGTGCCTAGAAGCAGGATTGCATGCTATTCCTCCAGGAGTTTACTTAAGTCTAGCATCTGGACCATAGGATTCAGCTTTAACAAAAAACTCCTATTGTAGGAGTAGATCCATGCAGTTTTGATAGGCTTCCCGGGTAGTGATAGAGTTGGGCTTCATCAGCGGGTGTGTGGGGGGGGGGGGTGTGCTGGCATCAGTGACTGTGTCAGAAGAGGTCATTCTATTGATATTGGCTGCCATGTTCTGTCGGACATAGTGGTGTGCAATGCCCAATGCTGCAACTGATGTCCTCTTAGTGACGTGACTATTTATGCACCACAGTGGATTACAGCTGCAGCCAGTGAGCATCTCAGTAGAAAGCAGTAGAGGCATTGGCATACATTTTGCATTCACATCCATCTCTGAACCAGGCCCTATGTGACTTATTATGGGTATCCAAAGAGGAGATAGACTAAATGCTTACCACAGCTCCCTGTTTGATTCATATTACGGATGAGACATCTCTAAGCAGTATAGGCAGTTAGCATGTACAAAAAATGAGCCTGGCCCCTGCGGGAGCAGTGCAGACATCCGGTAGGGAGCGGGTGGCGGTGGCAGCAGCAGCCAAGCTGCCCGGAGAGCAGGTGGTCGAAGCTGCAAACAGGACTCAATGGTGAGGGGTCACTCTGGAGTGGATATGGGCCTGGGCAGTGTGACGGTCAGAGGTCATGCTGCGCAGGTCGGACTGTCCATACCTGCTCCAAACTGCAGGCTGGGGATTGGGAACTCCTGGGCAGTGCGAAGCACTCGCTCAGACACTGCCCTGCATTAGATATGCACATCTAATCCCGGGATTGGAAGGTTCAATCCCCGGATTCAAATCCCAGCGTTTTTTCGGACAAATCCCGTGATCCCGGGATTGGCCACCCTAATTCATATATATAGTATGTTTAAGAGTTTATATGAATTTCTGGGAATTTCTATGAGTTTCTATGAACTTCTCATAAAGAACAGATGTCCCTCATTTCTGGGTATTCCAACCAACTTTTTTTTTTACTAGTTTTACTAGTTTCACATGTGCAACAATAATATGCTGCCATTATACCTAAACCAGGAAATTTTGGCAAAATCTGCTTTTTATGTTACTGACTCCCAGGGTAAACATTTTATCCTCAGAAATATATTATATTAAATGCTTTTTAAGGCTACTGCTACCCTTCTGGGGTGATCTATGATGTGGTTCCAGCTAGTAGGCATGTATAAACTGATAACCTGTAATAATATTTTGGGAATACATTAATACAATATATTTAGAAAAAATGAGTGACAGCAGTTATGAATGTAACACAATACAGTGTATAAATGAGTAGCCGTGCCTCTAGTCAGTACACAAATGATGGCAGGTATGATGTGACTGTTTTGATTACCAATAACTCCTATTTGCTGATTTTAATAAACATATGATCATTAAGGTTATTCCATGAGATTTCCGTTACACTCCATGTTAATGTTTAGATGCATCACACACAAAAAATTAATCTGAAATTCAACATTTTAACAATATATCAATAATATATGTTTTTTTTTTATTTTATTGTTTATATTCCTGCCTCATGTTACAACACAATGAACATAGGAACTGTGGGGACCTATATATTTATTTAAACCTGCTCTCCTAATTATTTTTATAATATGATTGTTATACTATACACTTTTACTACACAATACTTATGATTGACACACACATACAAAAAACTGAATGCAACCACTCATGTTACATATAAATATGACTCGCATTACATTTTTGTCCCCAGTCAAAGAGTTGGATACAAATTACTCAAACCTGTAGAATCCACATGAATTAATTAATGTAGGCCTAATAATCTTTCTGATAAATTGATTAACTGTAAAGATGTATCTGGATGGTTGCTATGGGCAACATACCAATTTCAATAGAAGTCCCATCTTAGTAAATGTACCCCTGCATAGTCCCCATCTCTAGTGTCCTTGATCTCACCTGGGTAACTTTTTCAATCATATTCAACATAGAACCAACATTAACTACAGCACACCACCCTCTGAACTCACTATGATCTCTTTAGCAGCATAAATACACTAAATTGTTAATGGTTATGTGAAATGTAATTTTCATGTATTGTGTCCTACTATATAATTTATGGAATGACCCATTAGAAATATATAATCATAGTTAAACAAAAGTGCATATCTTTAATCTAGTGATCCTAAATATGCAATAGCATGGGAGTAGCAGGTAAACTAAACCACCCAACCAGTGTATGCTATAGAGCAATAGGAGTACTAACTTCAGATAGTACTGTGACTTCTAAGTGTCTGATTGGCTAATTATTTGAACAGACATAAGCATCAGGAAATTAACCTTTTGTTTGCTAGACTTACTTTACCTTGGAAACTCGTACTAGTTACATGGAAAACATTCTATTTTAAGGAATGCATGAAGGGATTAAGATCAAATGAAGCATTTGGCATACAGTGTACCTGACGCTTGCTATCACTTTTTAAATAAATATGTTCTACCAGTACAACTGGATTGCTCTGTTCTTGCATTTGCCCCCTTTGACTTAAATAATAAGTACACGATACACATATTTTCATGAGGGTAATTGTTTGTCCTGTTATTCAATTATACAGTACCTGAGCAAATCAGATCACATTTCAATTGCAAGTAATGTCCATTAAGCGGGTCATACAAGGCACAATTATAGGCTATTGTTATTGACCAACCACTAAGTTCTGCTATCGGAAAGGTTTGTACACAATTTTACAAGAATACAAGCATTTAACTTGGACCTCTTAGACAGTAGTCTGCAGTATATCTCTGCCTAATGAGCCTAGTCTACTTTATAATGTAAGTAACTGATCATTATAGCTGTATAATAATATTTTCAAAATATCTTGAATTTGGTAATGTCTCAAGAAATTGTTAAGAGTTTCTATATTAAATTATAGCAAATATGGGAAACATCAATGTCAGTTCTTTAAAGACATTATATAGGGTTCTGGTAAGTGTTATCATCAGTATGTTTTTCCAATGAACATAGTTTAGAAGACGCAAAGTACACTGTAGTCATTTATGGCAATGAACATACATTAGAATACATGTAGTACTTTATGTTGTAGTAACTTCAGGGTCTATTTAAAGTACCAACCAAGCAACCAACCAACCAACCAACTCCTGTCTTTTTTTAATAACAGTCTATGACATTTACATGAAATATATTGGAAGAGTCACGATTTATGGTCGAATAGTACTTCTTAGAGCCTTGATGGTTAACCTTGACACTTCAGCTGTTGTTGTACTACACATCCCAGCATGCTCTGCATCAGATTTAGCATGGCCAAATAGCAAAACGGAAGCAGAGAATGCTGGGGTGTGTAGTTCAACAACAGCTGGAGTGTCAAGGTTAGCCGTCAAGGGTCTTCTTAGTGCAATGTCCATCATTCCATTTGGATCAACTGCTCAGGATGTGTGGAGGAATGACCCATTCACTGCATGCACATGTGGATGCAAGGAAGTTTTTAGGAAAAGGTTGTTTAGGGTGTTTGATGGTCACATCGTCTTTATACAAAGCTGCGAAAACACACAATGTATAATTGCCGGACTTCAATGGTTGTTAGATATGTATTGTAGTTACATTAGGCCAGTGCACTTGGATAGAAGAAATGAATTATATTTTAGTACTGATTTAAACAATTGCCATGATATAGAGAGTTGTGTTTAATGCTTTCAATTTAACAAAGCTGAGAAACACATCTCTTGTTCCTAGTAATTGCATTGGCTGGGTGCTCTTAGAGCCTTTTCTTGCTTACTGCTATATATCAGCTTACACTCTGCTGAAAAGTGACATCAGATGCATCCATTACTTATAGTGAGAGTGGAGTGAAATAAAACCTATTAATCAGTAACATAATTAAAATAAAAAAGGGATATTTTCAGTCTGTTGTTTAGAGCTTGGTTATATCTTTTGTATTTTATTTGTCTTTTTGGTGTGCTAAAACTATTCTAAAGAGATTCAGACAATATTTAAGAGCTTACCTTATTGTTTTATGTTCTTTTTATTTATGTGAATTTATATGACACCATAAAACAACTTTTTGGCCTCAAAGTCAGATTTGAATGGAGGGTTATGTCTGTTGCAATTAGTTAACATTTATATGTGCCTAATGCATCCCACAAAAGGGAATCACAATCTGTGAATGCAATTGAAGAAGTTTTTATTGTAGTAAATTAAGTGCTAAGCCCCTCTAAGGAATCAAGCCTAGAAATTGGAAATAAGTGTGAGTTTGTGGTAACCTTAATAAGTACACTGGGAAATGTATACCCACTACAAAATCTGTGACATTAACGGCGGTAATGACTTGTTCCAGCTGACTTCAATTAAATAGGCAGCTCTGTCTTGCCTCATTTCATGTTACAAATCTCATATCTTTCCCCATCATTAGCTGTCCTGGGAATAAGTGTGACGATAGAAGTAACTCTATTTAAAACATTGTACGGGTTCTTAAGTTGCACCTGTAAGTAATATAATAAAGTGTGTAACTGAAGAACAATGAAAGTTTAAAGAAAGTGGGAAATATCCTGAAAAGTCCTAGGGGAAAAAACTTCATGGCATTTAATGTGTTCGCCAAGGAACTATTGGCATGGTACGAAAAAGCAGTGCAAAATAATACTTTCAGATTCAGCAATACATAAATCCATCATATAACGATTGAGCACAGTTAATTGCAGATACTAATGCAATTTAAATTGTATTTTGTTGTGTTTGGTAGAAAGCAGTTTCATCTTTGGATAAAGTGTTGTGGCCAGATGACTGATGGCGTGTGGCAATGCACACCATGTTTTACAGAAAGTGTTGCTGTGACTGTATAGTGCAGGGAGGAGCTGTGTAATAGCCTTTGTATAATATTTGTGCATGTGCAGTCCTATAGAGCAACCAGCTTCAGCAAGTTTCACAATCACCGTACCAAATATTTCAGAGGGGGCGGGCAGGGGCAGACATCGAGCTGGACCAGGGAAATGCCCAGCATTTTATCAGTGTGTTCATGAAAACACTGGGTGTTCTCCTGGGAATGTAGGCGAGCCGATGCCTGCTGGGGCAGGTGGCTGACATCACATGATGTCAGTGCCCGCCCCCTCTTCATTGGACACCGTAGGAAATAAAAGTCAGTATAGACTGACTTTTCTTTCCGGAGGGGAGATAAATCATTCGATGGTCAGCGAATCGAATGATTTCTCTCCCCTTCAGCTGCATGCGAGGGGATGTATTGGCGTACATCCCCTCGCAGGGTTCTGGGGAGATTCGGCAGCGGCGGGTGGAAGTCTAGCCGGGCGGCATTTCAGGGAACAACCACTGCTGAGCGAGCCTTGCTGAATCAGGCCCTATGTGTGATATAACATTAATGATATTGGTATTGTGCATATCATTAAAGATATATTACCCAGTGTGTACCCAGCATAACACTATGCAAAGTAGATGGATGTCCTGTGCAATTGGCACCATCTCTTTTTCTACATATTATATATCACAGTGCAAATGCTTTTTTTATGGACAAATATGCCAATGCCCACAAAAGGCAGGATGTAAAGCTAAAAATATGGTTATGGGCTTCTATTTGCATTGTGCACTGAAAGGGATCCAGTGTCCCCTGCAAATTACGTGTCATGTGACGTATGTGCAGAATGACTCCAGGGTTATAAACATGGAAGTCCTTGTATTATCAGGAGAGCTGTCCTGTGCAGTTTTCTAGGAACATGCAGGTGAATCAGCAATTGGTGTTCAAATCCTGTGGCACAGGTCAAGGTTGCACCAACGTGTTTCGCTGATATAACTAGCAGCTTTGTGGTAGTTTTCCTGTGCCACAGGATTTGAACTCCACCTGCTGATTCATCTGACCATCACGTCCCACCATTTTGTAAGCCCTCTGCTTCACCTTTCCTGGACAATCAACCGCATCATTGTTGAGGTTTCCTGAATCTGATACAATATCATCTAAAGCATCAGGATCAATACCTCCAGCGGCATCCAGGACTTAGGGCCTTATTTTGGATCATTCTTTCTGACAAAATCCTTCTTAGATGGACAAAACCATGTGCACTGCAGGGGGGGCAGATGTAACATGTGCAGAGAGAATTAGATTTGGGTGAGTAATTTTGTTTCTGTGCAGGGAAAATACTGACTGCTTTATTTTTACACTGCAATATAGATCTCACTTTGAAGTAAAACCCCACCCAAATCTAATTCTCTCTGCACATGTTACATCTGCCCCACCTGCAGTGCACATGGTTTTGCCCATCTAAGAAGGATTTTGTCAGAAAGAATGAACCAAAATAAGGCCCTTAGTTGGACGCAAGTCTTTATTCAGCCTCACCTACTATGTAACTATGTAACTATGACATCAGGACTCCTCCACACGGGACTATTGCTTTGGATCAGTGCATGTTACTTATATACCCATTGGGTTGATTTAATGTTGCACATGGTCTCAATTTTCCTGATATTTGCTCCTTTCTTTGTGTTATTAAAATTGCCATTTCAATTGATTCACTTGCCAGATTATTTTAGTAGTGCTGTTTTTTTTCTCGTTTTTGCTCAGTTACCACCATAGTCCTAACTGTGTGGAGTTTGTATATTCTCCCTGTGCTTGCATGGGTTTCTTCCGGGTACTTCAGTTTCCTCCCACAATACAAAAATATACTGGTGGGCTAATTGGCTCCCAACAAAATTAACCCTAGAATGTCTGTGTGTGTGTGTGTGTGTGTGTACATGTGGTAGGGAATATAGATTGTAAGCTCCACTGGGTCAGGGACTGATGTGACTGATCAAATATTCTCTGTAAAGCGCTGCAGAATATGTGTGCGCTATATAAGAAACTGCTAATAAATAAATAATAAGATGTAATTCCAGGATATATAAAAATTGTATACGCAATATATGTGTTTGCTTATAATAAGAGTTAAAACATAGAGACACTTTAATGCTACAAAACTAAACAGACTAAAAAAAAAAAATAAGGATAAAAGCCTTATTTTGTGCGTGTGTGTGTGTAATGATTGCAATTGCCACAACTAATATGCCTGTGAGCAGGCTTGTGCATTCACCCCCAAATTAGGAATCATTTGTTGCATACTAGTATGCATGACCATTCTACCGTATTAAATGGTGTCTAGGAAGATATATCTATAGTTTGCAGTGTATTGAATTTTACAAGGCTTGATAGTAGAAGCCAGAGAGGTAGGCCAACCTGTCTCTAAAATCAACACGAAATTTGGATTTTTACATCTTGCAATTTCAAGTATGAGCAGTGACCACTCAATGTCAAGACATACAGCATGAGACTCCGCTGTGGCCAATCATGGACAGTGTTGTTCAGCACAAATTGTACCTTCAGCAACCATCCAACATTGCCACAGATAACTGCAAAATAAAAAAATTCTCAGGCCACAAGTAACATCAGCGTCCTAACAGTGCAAACTTGTCCATCAATAGGGTGCAGGTCAGGAGCCACCTGCACATGTGTCCCATTGCAGACCCCACTGCACAGTTCTCATCCATTTGGCTTGTAGACATCAGCACTAGATGACTAGAAATATCTAGCCTGGTCTAACAAGTCAAAGTTGTACCTAATTTGGACAGATGGCTTATTACATGTGTGGAGAAAACCCCATGAGGCAATGTACCCCACATGCAAACAAGGAACAGTCTAAGGTGGTATAAAGTGGAGTGTTTTAGCTTGGTATGCATCACTCAATGGGGTGCATTATGTAAGCAAACTTGCTGGTCATTTGCACTTGCTAATATTATGCGCTCATTCAGGTGAGAGTGGGCTATTTCAGCAAAACAATGTGCCAGTGCACACGTCTGGAGCCACCAAATTTAAGCAGAAGGAGCATTCAACTGAGTTTGGCATGATGAGTTGACCCCCTTTGTCTGCCAAGTTTGAACCCAATAGATTGCATGTGAGATTCAGTTACAAAAGCAATCGGTAGCAGGGTTCCATGGCTGTTTAAAATTTAAAATATTGTGGACCAGTAGGCATGGCATACACCAGGCGTGGGCTATAAGCGGCCTACTAGCTGTTGATGAACTACTCATCCCAGCATGCCTTGCTTTAGTTTTGTTATTTGGCCATGCTGAAACTATGCAAGGCATGCTGGGATATGTAGTTCATCAATAACTGGAGGGCCACTTATTGCCCACCCCTGGTGTAGACTATCTACACAACACATGAGGTGGAGATTGAGGCTTGTGATTCATCAGGATCACCACCCGTCACCATTTACAATCAAAAGCAATTCAGGCCCCTTACACTTCTGAGATTTTGTGAGATTTGACCCAATTCAGGTGGATTGAGTCAGTTTATCTGACAAAACCTTATGTGCCTGATGTGTAGGACACAATGCACAATCCTGTGCTATTGGGTATAACCAAGAGATTGTAAGAGATTGATCCTCCTGCACATAGGATAAATCTCGAGTCAATCAGGTCCAATTTGTTGAACAATAAGTTGAACAAGTGTAAGGGGGCCTCAGTTACAGAATCAGAGGAGTCAGAGAATAAAAATCCATCAGGGTGCAAGGTTAGTTTATAGAATGTGTCTACTAGAACTAGATGGTATTGTACCTTTTAAGAAATGTTTTTACTGTAGTATGTAAACGTGATGGCAGAAAAGCTGTCAATAGCTCTGTTCAGCTGTACGTATCAAATGGCAATGATACTGAAACCATGTTCACTGTTTTCTTTAAACCTCTGCAGGTATGTCTGTAGTTTGAAAATAATACAGCAAATGCAAATAATAATTTGCATCATGTTTCCTTTAGTAAAATAAATTGATATATTATTTTTACAGAATATTTTACTATGTTTTTAGTTAAAGGCTTTCAGGATTAATTTTTTTCAGGGTTTTTTTTGTGTATGTTTAAGTTGTAGGTGGAATCAATTGCTCTGGCAATTCAGAGAGCTTTCAACTATTGCTACTTATACTCGAATATAAATAATGTAAGCATAATCTAATACACATATATGGGTGGTATCCAATTACCTGAGCTCATAGGGGGGCTATCACAAACATACAAACCTGTGTGTTCTCCGGACTATAGTGTTCTTTATTGTGTAACCTTATTGGATAGCCATGAAAAAAGCATCTGCAAAACACAGAGAAAAAATATATATTTTTTGCTCCCGATGTTTTATCGGGGGTAATTGGATACCACCCTTACTTAGCATGCTAAATATTTGTATTTAGCACTTATAATATTCATGAGTAAAGGTGCCCATAGACGGTCCATTCCCGGACCGTCCGTTCTGTACTATGTGATGCGCGCTCCCGCGCATCTCATCGTACGGTACAAAAAGTATGTGCTGCACATACTTTTTGTACTAGATACACATCGCATCGGATGGCATTGCATGCACAAGGCATGCAATGCGATGCGATGTGTGCTAATTAAGTGCCGAACGGATCCGTTAAACGGACCGTCTATGGGCACCTTAAGGACTAATAAACTATTTTTCTGAGTGGTACAAGTTTTTATAGTTTGTTTTTAAAATAGAATAACAGAAAATTCTAACGACTTTCCTGTATGATACTACTTTTTTTTGCAGTGTATACTTAGAACATCATTTTGAATACTATTTTTTAAAGTCAATTAAAGTCTTTACAATCTTTATTGCAATTTAAAATTATTACTGTCACATGACTTCAGAGGATACAAGAACACTCAGTCATGTTACTCACATGTTATGACATTAACTGCATAATAGCCATATTTAAATCTTTCTTTTTAGAGGTATATACAATCCCGGTATGTATGCATGTATGTACAATCCCAGTACTCCAATACAAATAATGAAAAGTCATCAATAAATGGCTTTTATACTAGCACGATGAGACTTGCCCATGCTGAATGCAGGGTACACACCAGAACGACAAGGGCCCAATCCCATCAAACTAGATCCAATGCCGACCGATTGGATGTAGATTTTAGGTAGATTCCGCCCTTTTTTTGCGTGTTCTGATCCGATCCCGATCCGATGTGTGGCCCCGCGGGTTGGTCGGTCGTTATTCAGATCCTACCTGCAGCAGGTAGGATCTGAAAACGACCATACAACCGGGTGTGGGTCGTGATCGGATCGGAACCCGCTCACAATTCACATCGTGAGTGGGTCGTGCGCTCCGCATGATTGTGAGAGGGTCGCCCTGGTGTCTACCGGGCAGAAGTGCTTAAACCTGGCAGCACAGAGCCAAAATATTTATTGTGGGTCTTTATCAGTTTCATTCCACTTAAATGGCCGGAAGCCATGTTTATTCATATACAGCACATTGTTCCTTTTCAAGATAAGGTGCTCTCACATTTTGCTAACTCAAGAAACTTAAATTTGCAGATGTAACCAAATCAGTAGAATATAGCAGAAGCATGTACATTACCTGAAAACCACAACGTAGATAGTATCGTTGTATGTACTTTTGGTCACTTGTATTTTATAATTTGATTTTGCTTAAGCACTTATATAAATATAAAAAATATAAAATATATATATATATATATATATATATATATATATATGTATAAATATTGCATTAGACCTCAGCAGTGATTGAGAATAAAATAACACAGCATCCAGCTGACAGCGATTGATTATGTTATTGTTAGTGAACTCATTGAAATTACAACTAGACAAACATGGTTTGCATAATTTGTTCAGACACCTGTGAATTCCAGTTTAGATTCTTCTGAGGTTAATAGTCCACCATTTGCCCAGGAGCAATGTTTGTTAAAGTAAAAGAGTTTACTTTAACCTGATATGAGATCGTTAAGATGTAATGAATGTGTTATTACTGATGAAAATAATTTGAGGGTTTCAAATCAGTCTGGCTAATTAACAATATTGATAATAACTGTCAACTTTTGGGACATTCTTACCTGGATGAGTAGTCCTGTGTGCAAAGGACAAAGGCCTTATTCTAGTTCACTCTTTCTCTTTCTGACAAAATCCTTCTTAGATGGACAAAACCATGTGCACTGCAGGGGGGCAGATGTAAAATGTGCAGAGAGAATTAGATTTGGGTGAGTTATTTTGTTTCTGTGCATGGTAAATACTGGCTGCTTTATTTTTACACTGCAATATAGATCTCACTTTCAAGTAAAACCCCACCCAAATCTAAATCTCTCTGCACAAGTTACATCTGCCCCACCTGCAGTGCACATGGTTTTGCCCATCTAAGAAGGATTTTGTCAGAAAGAGTGAACTAGAATAAGGCCCAAAGTTACAGCATTTTGCAACAGCAACAATAATGTGATTCACTGAAAATTGCATCAAAAAGGCCTCACCCGCTGTACTGGGTTTCCCAAACATTCTAGGAAAGATGATAATTATGATATGGAAAAAAATATATATATGATCGAGGAGGACCTAAATGCATATGACTATTCAATTCATATTGACATTGGTACTGATACAACCATATATAACTTTTCAGCAGACCTTGCAAAGTAATCTTGTTTTATATTACCAATGCTTTATGATCAAATCATTGACTTTATGTTTTATGTGTTTCCCCATAGACTTGGATTATCACATGTATTTATCTTCAACTACTTTGCATTTGCTTTGGAAGTCCGTGCAGTAACCCTGTCACTGATGCTGTGAAAGACATTGAAAAACTGGTAGGGATAATTGTTTTTCATACATTTTTTTATAGTTTTCATTAACAACAATATTATAATTATCTTAAATATAATTACATTTTCCAATGTCCAAAATATTTGGAAATCCATAATTTTTTAGCGCTGCACAGAAACATTGTTTCATGTACAAAATGATTGAAATATTCTATACGATTATCTGCAGGCCATGTGTATAAGTTGTATATGAAACATAAATGCATTTCAGTTTAGCTTTGGGTACCATCCATTTTGTTATGCAAATATTCAAATATATGGAAAATTAATTAGAATTTCAAAATACTTCTGGTTCCAAGCATTGTACTAACTATTGCATAATCCTCTTTATTTGTTAAAGCCTCTGTACCAGCAGAAGTATAGCCAATGTCATAAGATATTTTCCATGGACAGAATGCACCTTTCATAGTATCACCAAAAGATCTCTTATTTGTATTAATATGTATTAGTTTCTACTGTGAGAAGTTAAAATTCAGGTAATTTAAAAGACTAAAGTGTTTCCTGTTACACCACTTTATTATGTGCATTCAATGCCCCCCAGTATTGTAAAGTAACCACCCTAAATACTTTTGGTAGAACATGACAAAGGCAGATGAGTGAAATTTCAAAAGCTCAGTAAAAGGATATGTCTGTGTGTCCTCAGGGGCCCTAACTTGCTACACCACCTCCAGCAAACAAAAACATCAAAGATGTAGCCACATAAAGACAAAATACAGAAAACTAGCATAGAATCCTGGAAAGGGTAATTATATTATACCTGTATCATTTATTAGTATCAGATGGCTAAATGAAAAGGTGCAACATAGGGGATCTTATTTCATTTTAAATATTTTATTGAACTTTGTTCTAATTATATACCCAAAAATATTTCGTGAAAAATATGAATGTGATAATTTCCCTGTCACCCTGTCACGTATGTTACAGTAATTGCTGTACTTGCCCTAGTTGACTTTTCATACTTCTTACATAGCTACAAGGCTGTCTGTGTCACTAATCTGCAAAAATGTCACTTCAATCTTTCCCTGCAGTCTCATTTACTTAGAAGATTGCTGAAACAATCAAAAATATTTCTTTGAGCACACCGCAAAATCAAAAGTGACAGAAAACATTTAAAGATTTATATAATTACATGTTGGACCATTTACTTTGTTTTATCAAGAACTGATTCATTAGATTGGGAATGAAAGGGAGTCTGTCTGGATTTGCACCTGGCAAATGCCATTGCCTACTGTTGTACACAATAGAAGAAGACCTATCACCTTGATGTCAAAGATGAGGGAAACAATGTGTAATAAGGATGTAATAGTTAAAATACATAAAAAAAAAAAAAAAACAACAGACTGAAAGTAACTTTAATTATGGTCTACAATGACAGCTCCTTATATAGAAACATAGAATGTGATGGCAGATAAGGACCACTTGGACCATCTAGTCTTCCCATCCTTGACTTTCTTTAAATGAGCCCCATACCAGCTTGCTGCTTATTTTTAACATTTGGATGCTATACTGTGTATGAGTACCTTAGAGCCTGCTGCAAAAGTGTAAGAGAATTGAAGAGTCAGCATATTTATGTTACTGAAAAGATGTATAAGTGCACTTTAGAAAATAGTGACAAGGAACCAGCAATCGACATGGCCTGGTAAAAAGTCTTTCTAATTTCTATAACAGTATGTTCCTAATTCTGCCTATTTCTGAAAGCTGTGGGTATATTTAATGATGGTGGATATATTTAGTGCGTGACTACGGCTGTATCGGTATACAAAATGCTACATTACAGTGTTTTTCAAACAGGAATATAGCATGTTGTATGCAGATATGGCCACATTTGCACACATAATGTAGGCATGCTGCATATTCTTTTAATCAGCAGAGTCTGCTTGTCTATCCCATCCCTTTTTTGCATATAGGGGGAAATTTACTAAAGGAAATGTAAAAAAAAAAAAATAGGTGTATTTGTATCCAGAAATACACTTATTATTTGACTTTGGTATGGTTCGTTATGTTAACAAGTTTTAGGTTGACAGTCATTAGGTCGACCACTGTTGGTCCACAGGAAGAAGTTGACATGTGGAAAAAATGTTGACATTTTCAAAATGTTGACTGAAGCAAAAGGTCAACATGCAAATGGTCGACATGGAAAAGTGCTCGGCACACTATTATATTCTCCCTCCACATCCACTGGGATGGTAAAGTCCTATTTTTTGAAAAAAAAAGTGAAAAGCTCATGTCAACCTTTTTTCCATGCCGACCTTTTGCTTGTGTCGACTATTTGACCATGTCCACCTAATGCATGTTTACATGTGTCGGCCTACTGCCTTTTGACCAATAGTGATTGGCATAATGACTGTTGACTAAGACACTGTCAACCCAACGACCGCATACCGTTGAATTATCATATTTGATGATGAATAACATTAAAAAGGACTATAACTAGAAAACTGCAAATTAAATGTGTGATATTAGTTGTGTTTTTAAACTAGAGAAATGCATGACTCATAATCTTTGTCAAATAATTTTCCTCATTTAATTTTTTCCTGACTTTTATTATGAAATGAATGTCTCCATAAATAAACAACTAATAATTGCCATTAAACATTACATTTTTTGCATTGTTCATTGTTCATTGAATAATTATTTTATAGCTTTTATATACCATATATATTCGAGTATAAGCCTACTTTTTCAGAACATTTTTTATGCTGAAAAAGCCCCCTTCGGATTATACTGGAGTGAGGGTCCCACTTGAGTCAATAAGTTTTCCCAGTTTTTTGTTGTAAAATTAGGTGCCTCGGCTTATATTCGGGTCGACTTATACTCGAGTATATACGGTATATATATATTATAAGCGTGTGTTCTGTATCTCATCTCTATGTAGACGGCTGGGCATGCACAATATTTTGTAATTAGGCCCAGATTTATTTCGCAAAGATCATGGGCTATTTTCTTGTTCCTTTAATTCAGGGATGGGGAACCTTCGACCCTCCATCTGTTGTTAACCTACACATCCCATAATGCATTGCTACAGTTTTAGCATGGCCAAATAGCAAAACTGTAGCAGTGTATGCTGGGATGTGTAGTTTAGAAACAGCTGGAGGGCCAAAGGTTCCCCTTCCCTGCTTTAATTATAGGTTAGTGACCTTCTGATATGCCTACAAATCTTGAGGTGTCTTAATCACTTTCTGTGTCTTCATCAAAATTATTCTAAGTTAATTAAATACTTTTAAGGTCCAATGCCCGAGTCACAGTGACCTACTTTCCCAGATCATTTATGCCTCCGGAATTTCTAGTTCTCCCACACTCCAAAGAAACTTCCCTGAACCTGTCACTAGAGTCATAATTATGCTACTTGTGGTGAATGTGGTGAATCGTGTCATCGGGGCTACTGTATATACGTCAGACTTCAAAAATCAGACATACTAGTAAACCTTATATTTCTCAGTATGTCTTCTTCAAGTAAACAATCGACGGCCTTGAGACACCCATAAAACACAGACACCACACACAGGGCTGGATCGCTTATGCAATCACAACTGAATAAGGCCCTTGTATAATAACTGCTTGTAAAAATATAAGAAACTTTAATTTCAAATTAAAGAAACCTTAATATATAAAAACAAAGTCTCAAGCAAAAGGTCTTACTGAATGGTAGAGACAGAGGCACCACTAGGGGGTGCCGGCTTACTGAGTTGTCACCCTCCGATGTGTGGTATGAAAATAGTCAAGTTTGATTTTTTTTTTAACAATCTAACTTTAGTCACAATTTTGTGTGATGCTTTAAGCCATATTTTTTTTATGATAATACCAGCTTTTTTTAATTCGAAACTTGGAAGCAGCCATTTTTGTCACATACCTAACTCTCCTGATGATCACAGGTTACTGCTGAATTCTTGAGGTCTATTAGAAATAATCGTGGGACTTGATCTCAAATAGCATGGTTGGGCTACATCAGGACTGTGTGCAATTAATTCTGATTTCTCCACCAGGAATGTTGGGAGCTATTAGAATTCACCATATATATATATCTTCTACACCTATACTGCTTTCAGATCGCAAATGCAGGGTCACACCAGGTCTTTTACCCGGTTCAGACCTGGTGTGACCCTGCAAACAGCGAACCAGCAATATTGCCGGTTCACTAATGTCATCAGGGGCGCGTCGGGGCACTGGTGCATCATTGGGGGCGAGGAGGAGGCAGCGCTTAGAGCTGGCGCTGCTGCAATCGCTGCCTCCTCGATAATGTTAATGGGAAATGGGTCGCTCGTCACGTTTAACCCGTTCACACTACACAGCAACACTGCAACGAACCGTTAAGAACTCTGCTTTCTTACCGGTTCTAATTGCCGTGCTGCTACCCTTTGCGGCACCCGGTAACCCTTTTCACATCGCACTAATTACTGGGTTGAGCCGGCAAGTAACCTGCTTGTACCCGTTAATTAGTTGCGATGTGAAAGGGGAATCAGTGGCATCCCCAAAACATTTAGTGTCAGTTATTTCACTGTGCTCAATTGCTTTTATTTATTCCCTAGTGAATTTATAGGATAGATTTTCAATTTTCTCCAGCATGTACACCAGATTAGTGCACTTTATGTGGAAACAAAATATTTTCACAAGCCTGCTACAAAAACATAATCTGGCTATCAAAATCATTTGGCATGACTGTTGAATAAATATGTTGTAGGACCTAGCTCTGTCAGCCGTTTGTTTGCATCCACTCTGCGTGTGTTGCCAGCATTTTTTTTAATTATTAGCACAATAAAGCAGCATTGCAAACACAAATTCATAATGAAGGTATTGGAGCCAAACCTTAATCCTGAAATTTGGCTCTCTATTGTAACTGCCATGAATGAAATGTGTTGAATATCTATTGCTCAAACAGCTTCTTAATATGCTTGGGTGAGTGTAAGTACAAAATAAACTCTTTCTAATCCATTACAAAATCATAAAATTTAGTGTTCCACGTCTGTTTACTTACTATGAAAGAAAGTTGTTTAAATAATGAGTTGGTAATGCGCCAAACCTGCCTACATAATGGGTTTGTAATGAGCCATATCTGCCTACAGTACAAGTTTTTAATGAACCATAACTGTCTACTCTCCTGTAATGTCCAGAGACTGCTGGATTTTGAAGTGCACTCCCAATCTCCCAAAAAAGTAATCCTGTTCCCAGATCTGCCCATTCCTCTTGCCTTAATGGAGCAAATTGTGTAATCGCATTATTGGGCCACCACACCTGTTATCCGGTGCTGTTGTTAATCATAGCAGTGCACTGCAGGGGCAGGGCCAGGATCACACAATTACTCCATAATGGCCCACACACCTCACACCTTCCTCCTGGGTTATCTCCCGCCAGCCAAAGTATAATGTTGGCAAACATCTAATGAGCTGTGGGCAGAGACCATATTGACAAGGATGTTACTATACCTACAGTATAACCCTCTTCACCAAATAACTTAATTTAACAGGTTTGTGTTAAATTAAACTAGTTTTAAAATGAGATTGACTTATGTCTACACACAAACCATTATGCTTTAGTAAAAACAATTATTTAGGATTTTGATGTCACACACAAGCACAGAGAGCTATCTCAAGACGATTCTGGCCAAATCTTCAGGTTTCCCCCACAGGCTGCACACACAGTAGTTGGGAAAGAGCAATGCTGTATGTGCAGCCTATAGTTACTGTCTCCATCTCTGCTAGTGCCTTTGCTGTGCTAGGGCTTTGCCCGGGCAGTCTGTTACAGGGGCCAGGAGTGTGTAGCTGCACCCGATTGTCAAGACTGCCATCAGGGGGTTGGAGGCAGTCAGGACTTCAGTCCCAGGCCCGGACCAGGAGGGGGCTTTGGTGGCATCAGTACGGAACAGGGCTGGTAGGCAGCCACGGAGGTACAGAGCCAGTACTTTTAACCGGAGTGCCTCCCGTGAGACAATTGGAGCTTGCAGACCAACAGCCAATCAGGAGCTATCTCTGTATGTGTGTGTGTGTGTGTGTGTGTGTGTGTGTGTATGTGTGTGGCCAAGGGGGAGTGTAAAGTGGCTATGGCACAGTGCAGTAGTGTGATTCTGCTGGGGAGGTGGGGTGTCCCTGAGTGCATCCGGCCCAACTCCAGCGTCATCTCTGCTTAACTCTCCCATTGGGTTTGACCCTGTCTGCTATACAGCTGCAGCCAGAAATGACATTTTTAGTTATAGTGACTAATTGCATATATATGTATAATTATTGGCTGATATGCATATTCTGTATTGTTTTTGTCCTGTTATGTTCGTCTTGTAGTTTGGAATCCACTTTATGCAATGGTACTGATTCCTTTTTGCGTCCCATAAATAACAAAACTGAAGAATCATTATTGAGAAAATCAGTCCCTACTCCTTATTCCATTTGACTCATTTCGTCCACTCTCCGTTATATCCCTGTTTTCTCCAGCACACAAGAGCTTCTTTAGGTCAGAGGCTTGCTGCCTTTCATACTCCTGGGTGACTTTTCAGAGCAACACATTCATAATAAATGGTGAAAAGGCAGAAAAAAAACTGAAAATAATTGTGTTTTGTAATTCATTTAACAGGAATTCTTCGGCAGGAGTTGATTGTTTTTTCTCTCTCATGGAGAACACAAAACATAATTATTATAAAACTGTAGGCTGCAAAATGTAATATTCATTTTGTGCAACATATTTCTAAATCAAACGTTAATTGTAACAGTTTATAACAACCATTTACAATGTAATTTTCAGGTTGGAAATCTCCCAAGCGATTACATTATGCGTCTGAAACGCGTCCCAGTAAAAGAGCATCTGGTAAGAATGTGTGTTTACTTTGTGCTGTCTTTGTGTGTGTATTTGTCTGTGTGACGTGTGTGTGTGTGTTTGTGAAATATAACTATACACAGTCCTGCATACTTCCATTATTCTCCTACTTCTTGCTTCAGACGTATTTATACCTTAAATAAATAATGAGTAAGGAAAGTGTGATTTTCTGTTACATGTCTCACTACTGTGAAATCTTTATTGTCAGCAGTTTATGCAGTGCGACCACTTAGCACATATAAACATACATGTGAACATGTATGTAATAAATGTGCCGGTGAATCCCCTCCCCGGGATTGGTAGAGCTGAATCAGCATAAGGCTTCAAACACTCAAAAGCCCACCCCCGTACTCTCATTGGCTAGTTTTAGAGGAGTCTGGGGGCAGGCTTAGGAGTGCAGTGCATGGTTGGGTACCTCAGACCAGTCACTGTTTATTGTATTGATAGACTTCAAAATTAGTCTGAATCGCACATGTACATCCGCATTTGATGCTGATTCAATCCCAATGCACATCCCCGCAAGATTGGAATTGGGTGGGGAAATAGACTGTGATGGCAAGACTGTATAATACAAATCTGTACTATATAGTCAGGACCGAATGTGTTTTGGTTACTGTGCGATTTCATCCCGATTATTTCCGAATTGAATCAGGATTCAATGAAAAGAGCACCATGTGTACACACCTTAAAATGGAAGTTCTATTGAAGATGGGATGTTACTATGAGCAATCAATCAGATTATATCTATTATCTTCTAGAAGGTGTTAAATAAATAAGAAGTATAAGAAGTAGAATCTGATTGGTTGCTATGGGCAACATTCCATATGCAATAGGAAAATATGTACTACTCAGTCACTTCCCACTAATATTAGTAGGAATGACAAGGATCATACCAAGGTAATATGAGTAACATGCACTTTCACTGGCCTCTGTTATCAATATTTGTTAATTACCCAGACCTGGGCTTGCTGTAGGGGTCCATGTTCAACCCCTCACCACCTCTACCACCACCACACGCTACTGTGTGTTCGAGGCCAAGTAAAACTGTGTAGCAGCGGCAGTACTTGGCCTCGCTTTGCGAACAGGACTGAATTAGGCCCAATGTCTACAACATACAAATAGAGATATGTTTTAAACATAACAACTTTCTGCTTGGTAAATTTTGGACACATGTTCTACATGTTTTTCATGCAGATCATTCAAAGTAAATAACCTGGCTAAACTTTCCAGCCAGTGATATGCAGATTTAATAGGTGATTACTTAATATTTAACACTACCTCCTACAGTATGGTGAACATTAACCTATGATTAATTTCATTATTAACTATTAAACAAGCACTCTAAAATAATAAGATTACTGCCATAATTAAAAACATGATTACTGTACACATAACGCTGTTGGACAAAATAAACTTCGGTGATATAAAGCAGGGGACCACTTGTGTTAGAGGGTGACAAAGATATAGCTAGTCAGTGACACAGATGACTCTTAGCTGCTATACTCTTAAGGTGGCCAAACACTACTGTGACTCGGATAAGTTGCAGCCAGTCCCCCTTGAGCCGCCCGGGACCTTCCTGGGACCTTCCTGGGCACCAGGTTCGCATGCGTTATATCGAACGTGGCCCTTTTGCATGTGATATATCGCAATCTATTCCGTTCACCCCTGCCGGGAGGCGGTCCTAGTCAGAGGTCGGATGTGCAAGCAGATGCGACCTCCGACTCTGTTCTGATGAACTTAGCAGCTCCGGCTGCATGGGCATTTTTAGAGAGATGGAGGCCTGTGTGCAACCTCCTCTGGCCGTGCCCCCTCTTACTGCTGGGAGTAGCGAAGAGTAGTACTCCGACCCTACTGCACGATGGCCATTTTCCAGTGATTTTCGCGTCAGCAGCATTTTGGTGGCTGAGCACTAGAGCACTCTATTGCGCATCCGTTCCATTTTTCTGGTGAATTCTGAAGCATTGCTGCCTCCGCCGACTGAGTCCGGAGGGTACGTTTTAAAAAAAATAGGTGGGGCATGTGCATTATAAATACACCACTGTCTGGCTGCAAAGTATAATGGACTGATGCAAGGTTATATATGCTGCATATGGCAAATCAGTTTTTTACTGCAGGTGTTGTTTGATCCCATTACATTAATGTAATTGGTAATAACATTTCATTCAACAAAAACTTTTCATTGTCCGATTTGTACAGTCATACTAATACTATTGGTAGCAGTGTATATTTGATAAAAGAAAACCAAAGAAACATAAGGCCTGATTCAGACCTGTATGTTAAGCTGCATGTAATCACAGCCGCTGCCCGCCACCAGGGGTATCCCCAGCGTTTTTATGGGTACGCACATAAATAGCTTGGCGCTGCGCATATTCGCACATGCACAAACCTTGAACACCAGGGATGGGGCAGAATTCGGCCCATAACAAACGGGTCTGAATTGGATCCATAATTTGCTGTTCTAATAAATAGGGAGTTAATCAAACCGATCAGTACTCTGTTAACCTGTGATCAGGTAATCGCCACCCAACCAGAGTGAAATCCCACCTTGTTGCAAGGCTTGCAAAAAGCTTGCCAAAATATTTAGCATCCGTACTACAAGCCGTATGCATGCGTACTACAGCCATGTGATCAGTCCAGAATAACCCCCACTGTTTGGTGACAATTAGCACTTATCTACTTTTGCAACTCTTAAGGTGTGTACACGTGGGATGCAGTGTCTTTGCCGGAGATAAGCCGGCTGCCATCCCTAGCAGCAGCCTGTGCGTACAACCGAATAGACACTGCAGCTTTTAGTCAAAATATTCTTGCCTGCACTGTCTATTTGGCCGGGCGGTAATGGTGCTGCGGGACCGCGCATCGCTATTGCCCACTGTGTTCACATTGGGTTATTTAGGCAAAACTTCTTTCCATGTGAACAGAAGAATCTTCCCATGTGAACAGCCCTTGAGGCTTGCTATTCCTCCTGGGGCATTGTTTATTGTGTGCAAGCTTTGCCTAAATTAGTCACTATAAATTGTCCAATTTGAGCAGCATCCAAAACATCTCTATTCCCTTCAGTTTTCAAAACTCCTAATCTCACTTATAAGAGCAGGACAACAAAATGGACTAAAATGCTTTGTTAAAAAGAAACATTTATAGATATTACTGAACAACTTGCTTAAGAATGTTACATTTTCGCAGAGATAATTGTCAATAGGACAAAGATAATGCTGTATTATACAACCATAACTAAGGATGTTCCCTACTATTTTTACTTGGATTTCATCAGATAATAACGAATTGCAACTGCTTTTTTTTAAGATTTCTATTATAAAATAAGCACAGACCTATTTAATATACACTGATGCACTGTAGAATCCTAGTGATGTTTATGAAAAATTAAAGCCAGCTACATAAGTTTATTGGAATTTTTATAAACCACTAGACTACAAATAACAGTGATTTGCAAATTGCCATAATGGTGGTGCACAAATTAACTTAATTGCTAGAAATTACATGTACCAACAAAAGTGCTGCTTATAGGAATGTGTTAGGAATGAAAAGTTAGGCTAAAGCATTGTTTTAGGAAAACATTGCATGTGTCTTCCCTAAGTGGTTCTAGGTGGAACCATAATTCTAAAATCTTTCCGAAAACTCTTATAAACTGCCAATACTGTTGCAATAACACAGTGCCAACATTTATGAAAAAAACCCTAGTCATTATTTTATGACTGGTATGGAATTAATACATATAATTGCTAGGCTCTGCAGGGCAAGGTTAAACATAATATTGACATCAATAACATTGTATTTCTAACCACTTGTTGGCCTTGTTTGTTGTGGTGTATTTCTCCATTACACCCTTTGGTCAGTCACCTGACTGTGGCTCTGACTGCTTTTTGTAGACATCTAGAAGATGTCCCTGCAAATGCAGATTTAATAGCAGCAATGTTTGTACAGTGCACATAGTATACTTTCAGGGACCGATAGTGATTATGTCACTATATTGACCTCTTATTGCCAGGATCTTGACTCAAAATTAAATGCTTACAGCATATTACTCAAGGCAATATTATAACTCTAAACATGCCGCTAAGATTAAAAGCATGACAAAGGGACTGTTGACGTTGTCTCTGTCAACCTCTGTTTCCAACCTATAAAAACTTCTCCTCGCTCCAACTTTGCTATATTTGGAGTACTATCATGTGTAGTTTCAGACCTTGTGGCTCCCATACAGGAAACAAGCATCATAATGTAGTTTCTACTTTGAAAAGCCTCTACCTCGAAACATGGACATAGTGTTATAAAGTATTAGCAGCATCTCAGCAGACCATTCTTTGGTTCTTATGGCAGTTTGGATAACTGTTAAAAAAATGATTACGCTCACGAGTCCAATGGAAGTATAGCTTATAAACTCTTATTCAAAACTAGAAGTTAGTCATTAGCTTTTGTTTCTTAGTCTCCCATTAATTGTCATTAATCTTCATCTTCTGCATGTCTCATCCTGGAGCTAATAAGACCATCAGAATGTTCATCCTGAGGAACCAGATAGAGGCAAATAGGAAACCAGAATGTTTCAGTTAGGATTAGAACAGTCATGTTCTTTTTAGAATTACTTTTTTTTTTATTGTATTTAGCACCAGTATATATTGTTGCACTTTACAAACAAACAAAGTTAAATGTACTGATATATGACAAATATTATTTACAAATTCAATGTGTTCCTGTTCGAATAAAGGTTCATGACCAGGGGTGGAGCTACAGTATGGCAGGAGATACAGTAGGTTAAAATAAATGCATTGGGATTGCGAACAGCTGTTCTTCTCATTTGGCTAGCTGAACCTTTGGATTACTGACCCTCCCTTTTGTGATCAGACAGTTCTTTGATTGGTTTAAATTCTAGGCTGCTTCCTACTTGTTAGGCAGCTTCAATACCCCAAGGAGATGATCAATTGCCTGTTTAATATAATTAGGAGCTCATTGAAGTTAGTCTAAAAAATGTATGTTTAAGCTCATTCCCTTGGAATTAAAATCAAGCAGCATTTTTGGTAGTTTAATATCAAAGTCTGTTACTCTCATCAAAGAAGCGTTTCATTGAGTTTTTTTCCTTGTTTTGTTAGAAAATACTTTTTTTATTGGTTTCAGCCTTGTCTAGCTAAACTAAGATGCATTTTGTATGAAAGATCTTTTGACAGAAACCAATGGAATGAGAGTCATTCTTAACGACTCTCTAAAGAGTTCTTTTCACTTGTATTTTTAGAAATACAAAAATTTCCAATTTCCAGGCCATATAATTTTGCATTGCAAACAATAAACAGCTGTAGTAAATGGAAAAACAAACAAATATATAATAGTTGTTAAAAGTAATTTGACTTTGTGACATAATGCATTGAGTCATTTTGTTGTATAAATGGTTCCTTATTGTCCGTCTGTAAATGTTTATACTTAATAAAACCATTGTGAGTGCACATGTCTATATGTCTGTTTACAACCAGTATATGCCTGTGTGTGCGTGTGTGTGTGTGTGCATGTGTACACTGTATGTGTGTGTGTTTTATATATATATATATATATATATATATATATATATATATATATAGACTTTTGTAGGGGTAGACGTAGCACTCCAGACACTTGGATAATCCAAAATAGAAAAACTTTATTGAAGACAAGCAACGTTTCAATACTTGCGTATTTTCGTCAGGCTACGCAAGTATTGATACGTTGCTTGTCTTCAAGAAAGTTTTTCTATTTTGGATTATCCAAGTGTCTGGAGTGCTACGTCTACCCCTACAAAAGTCTACATACTCTTCGATGAGGCACCCGACCAGCAAAGCGTTCAAGGGCAGCTGTGCTCGGCCAAATCTACCAAGTATATATATATATATATATATATATATATATATATATATATAATCTCACTTCTTATTTTTTATTTCATAGGCAAAACACTGCTGGTTGTACATTATGCTGCAGGATGTGTCGAACCGCCTTGGAGAACTGTTACCCAAATTTTCAAAAACATCACAAAATTATCATATCTTAGACAATCTTTCCATAATACTTCGAGAAATAAGGTTCTGCGTTAAACTGATTGAGCAAGAGGTACTGTATAGTGCTATTTGTACTATTCCCTTCTGCAGTCTGTATAGTGGGGGGGCCCTGCAGTATCCCTAACATGTGCATTGTTCATAAATGTGTAGATTTTCCTCATGTATTACACTTTTAATTACAGTGTATAAAACATTTGCCATATTAATAGGTAACCGTTTTATATAATTTAACCCACAACTGATTCATTATGAAATAACTGCCATTTTGACATCATATGTAACATATTTCAAACATGTTTGCATGCAATTTGTCAATATACAGTATGTTATAATGACTTTTGTACAAATGAAGGGTCAATTGTAATAGGGTAAGAGAATTAGAAAGTGAGAGATTTGGTAAGAAATCTCCAGTTTTTTTAAAGCAGCAATCATTTACACTGCAAAATCAAACTGGTTTTGCAGTGTAAATGATTGCCGCTTTTAAAAAAAACCTGGAGATTTCTTACCAAATCTCTCACATTCTGATTATCTCACCCTATTACATTTCATCCGAAGAATCTTCATTCATATCTACTGTGCATTATTTATTAGATGTCAAAATATTACACTTTTCAGATTTTTCAAATAGCCCAATGTTTTTGTTCTCTGTATCTGTACTTGTAGGCCAAATACTAAAAAACTATTCCAAAAATGTTTTCATTCACAAACAAATATGCTGGTCCACAGGTTGTGCAACCTTGACATGGGTCCTACATTTGTATCAACTGGTCACATGTTTAGCTGGAAATGCAAAGGAGCCTTTTCTGGTTTCTTAGGGCTTACTGCAAGCCTCAGAAATGTTACATATTGTGAGCGTTTAATATTTAATGGGTCATTACATATTTTCTTTTATATCTAATATGTTCAATGGCAATTCACCAGAAATGGATGGAATACATTGCTGAACTAGACTTACTTCAAAATATGACACAGGCCCCCCACAGAGAACAGAATGTGGCTGCAGGCTGAGTTATAATTACTGGAATAAGCAGCACATTCTTTCATGCGTGTGCAGATAGGTGGAAGTACTGAATCCCAGTAGCTAAAGCACAGCCCCCGGTGACTTTTAATGCATTACTTATTTATTGTACTTTTAATTTGATCACATCGGTCTGTAAATTAGATTTATTCAGTTATGCTTACTATTTAATGTTGACCTGTTTCTTATATTATTTTCTTTTTTTCTTTAACAGGATTTTGTATATGAATACTTAGATATAATTCCAGAGGGGCCTGTTAATCCCAGTGACTTTTTTGAATATGTAAACAACACTATTAACCTTTTCAAGGATATAAACAACACACACTATTTCGATACGTGTATGGTACCTACAGATGATCCTGATGAAGGTAAGCAATTATTTTTGATGGATTTAGTAATTTTGGGGTAAATGTATGAAGCTCGGAGAAGTGGCATCTATCCCCATAAACAATGTTATGTGCGAGGTCATAAAGCACCAGCCAATCGGCTCCAATATGTAAATTGTCAGTTAGGAGCTGATTGGCTGGAGCAAGCTTCATACATTTACCCCTGTATCTCTTGTGCAACATGGGAATATGGATTGAAAATGTATAGTACATGTACTATTTGTCTATTCTAGGGGATAATGTCACAAAGGGAAGCACACAGTATGCATCGAGTAAATTAAAAAATAGCAGCAAAATTGGTAAGTAAATCTGTAAAATTGTATAAATCAACATCGCTGTAGTTGCGTACCATCGGTTCTGAAGTGTGCACACTGCAATAACACGCACAATTTAGTCATATACTGTATATGTTGCACTCCTTTCAGACAGGCTTATACTGAAAAATTATTTATGATTTCTGCAGTCATACAAATGCAATTTTTAGATGGCTCCATAATATGTTACTTTTTACAAGCAATTTTGTAAAAAAAAAAATGTATAACAGAAACAAACATTTGTTTAAATAAAACAGAATAAAGATTAGCCACAGAAATCACATCTTTTAAAAACATTATTAGTCTAAAAAAAAAAGCAGCACGCAAAGCATAATCCCTGATAATTGCGAGATTTTGGGGCTAATTGGGTGCTGTGCCAAATCCATCAGCTGCTAATTGACTACCGCCTGTTTTCTGTTTGTTAATACATAATTTTGTTTTCTTCCTGTGGGGTAGATTCAGTCCTATTCATTACGGGTCGAATTCACGGCCATCCCCAATGGTCGAGGTTTGCGCATGCAAGAATATGCGCAAACCCCAGATATCTACCATCAAATGATTTCTCCTCATAGCCGCATGCGAGGGGATGTGTTGGCGTACACATCCTCCCACATGGCAGAGAGGGGATTCGCGTGGCAGAGGGGGCAGGCGTTCGACCAGGCGAACAGGTCTGAATCAGGCTCAGTGTTTGTTCATAATTGTAAAGCACTACAAAATAAGCTGGAACAATACAAATAAATGTTTAAAATAATAATAATAATAATAATAATAATCTTATATATGGAAGGATCCAAATAAATGTTCAAAAATAATAATAATATTTATAACCTTCTAGTTATTTTTATACTGTATAATGTACAGCAGGTAAATGACACAAGGGAATATGATCTGGAGTCATGTGGAAGTTTCACTGTCTTTTCTATTCTATGGTGAAGCTATTTATCCTCATAGCGTTCATGTAAAATAAATGACCTACTTTTGCAATGTCCTCTGCGAAATAAAACCTATAGCACAGATGTGACAAATGTGCTACCTTGTCTCATGGGACACAATTCACAGTACTGTATGTGCTACCCTTCTGCTTATTTCATTCTAATTGGCTATATGTTTGGAATGATGTGTTCCTTTTTATAAGAAATAGGGAAAATAGTTTACTGAATAGTTATAATGTAGTCATTTATATTTTATACTGTTTATTAATTTTAAAGATTGACATAGAGATTTATCTGGATGATAAGAATAGTAAAAATAACTTCTGTCTTGTATGTATAGCTTGGTATCATGGGCCTTATTCACATCTGATCACAGGTCTCAAAATGGTTACAACCATGTACAGAGTTCGATTAAAGTGGGGTGTGTTGAAACTGAAATCTAAATTGCAGTGTAAAATAAAGCAGCCACGATTTACCCTGCACAGAAACAAAATAACTCACACAAATCGAACTTTCTGCACCTGTTACATTTGCCCCACCTGCAGTATAACATGGTTTTGCCCTTTTTGATGTAAAACACAAGCAGCCATCACTCTGTTAATGCATGACATCGCTCCGTGCATAGGGGCATAGCGATAGTGATGCGTGGCCCCGTGCTTCGATCTCGCCCCGCAATCGATATCCAGAATGCTGGATAAATCATGTTAATTCCCAGGGTCGTTGGGGTCAGGGCCAGTGTTCTCAGGGGAGAACACTGGCCCTGACAGATCGCTCAGCGAACAGCGCTTGCACATTGCTGTGTGCTGAGCAATCTCGCTGAGCATTCTGAGCGATTTAGCATCGCTCAGAACACTCAGCAGGATCGCCACGTGTATAGGGCCCATTACTCTCTTCATATAATGAGCTGTACTCTCATCATATATGTTGGTTCTATTTTACATTTTGCAGCACACAGGAGGATATAAGCTTTCACAGCTAAATGAATTTGCCTTGGGACATATTTAATAGCTTGCATTAGAAGATTGATTTCTATTAGGTTGTAGCTATATACATCAAAGTGAAATTTTAGATTTAGACATTTTTTTCCACAGCTAAGGTGTGACATTGCCAGGAGCGTTACTGTTTATTAAATGAATAATGACATAGCTGCACATAAAGATTTGCACAATGAGAAGTGAACTAGATAAGTGTTTCCTTATGAGCTCAGTAAAAGTGTTGTACTGCAAAACTGGCTATGTCCACTAGAGAGGAGGTGGCACAGTTATGCTCAGTTCTGTAGCGGGGCTTTACTGTGCAGAACACGCCAACTATTAACATACCATCATGATGTCTAGATTGGGCGGGAATAACAGCACTGCCAAGATGATCCTCATGATGCTCCAGGACTGTAAGAGCTGCAGTGTGCACTGTGTAGTGCCTGCCCACACTGCAGTAACAAGTCTGGCTTCAGGGAGAGAGCCAAAAAAACACCATTTTATTACAGCATGCATGGAAGGCAGCTGTCTTTGATATATATGGAGAGTGATTACCACACAATCACCTCACTCTTGAACTGCAAATTGGGACAAAAAGACAGTTCTGAGATGAGACACTATCCTGACATTGTGACTGTTCTGCCAGTCAGAATGGTTGTGAAATATGTAGGCTCATATAAAGGCTTAGCAGCCCAAGGTTCAGGGAGTGTAGCTGCTGTGAGGCCCATTACAATATATGTAGCTATGCCCCTGGACCTGCTCTTTGTAATGTGGTATAAAATATACTCCAGAGCGTTATAACGTCATATTATATGAACTATAATGTTTCACAATATAAAATGGCAGCACTATAGTGTGGCACAATATGAACAGGGGGCACTCTAATGTTGCATAATATGAACTGAGGACACAATGTCATAGTGTGAATTGGGGATACTGTGTTGCATCTACAATGTGACATAATATTAACTAGGACCCTACTGTGTTTCAGAAAATGAGCTAAAGTAGGGCACTATTATGGAACATAACATTAGCAACTGCTGCAGACCATTATAAGGTCAAGACCAAAATGTCAACAGTTACGACATCAAAAATGCTGAAATATCAACATAGAAAGAATTTCAATATATTTACAAGCTAGGTACACACTGGATCTATGTTGGGCCAATTTGCCATTTTGTAACGACAAATCATCTACATCAGTCAGTGTGTACAGGTAATTGCTAGCTCCCGCTGTCGCTAGTGATGGGCACTAGATTTGATTTGTCACCAGTGTGCAATATCGCTAGCAATCTTTTTTAGGCTTATAATGGATGGGATATGATCGTCCTTACTTTCGAAAAAAAATTCTAATGTGTACATAGAATCTGGGCTCAAGGGCATTTATTTCCACTGTTGGAACAAATGTTCATCGCTCCGCAGTGCACCGAGCTTAATCGGTTTACAGTATATAGTAGGAAGTAGGATGCCCAATTGCACAGAGAGCGTATTAATGTCAATCTTTGTGTTATGTGGTGTCATCAATATTAAAAAAAGTTTATTTCTATATTTAACTTCCTAAATGTGAATATTTGACAATTATGAATGAATAGATGATGGATTTTATATAATGAAAGTATAATGTTTCCTTTATTAACTAAATATATTTAGGGGGTTATTCTAATTGAATCAGTCCCCCGTGTGTTCGCATTTCTGCGCATTTGCAAATACATTGTTGTGTGTGGACCAGAATTAGGTCCTTAATTAGCCACAACAGCAATTATTTTATAACCTTTCAAGCAGTACTATTAGATTTCTGCTTTTTCTGATTGCATTTGCGAAGTACTGCGTTCTAAAGAATATGGCACACAAGATTGACTCACTTGGATTTAATTTAGTTGTATTTTACCAATTTATTTTGAGTTCTAAGAAAAAAATGAGTCACATAAAGCGATGACTATTTACTTCATTCTGTTAACTCGTTTTTATGCTTTCCAGATGAAATAGAAATTTAAATGCAAGAAGTTGCTCTTGCAGAGAACACTCATAACATGGCTGCCATTGTTCTCATGAATTTCTCCCTCTATAATGCTGCCACCACTAGTGTAGCCCAGCAACCCAGAAAGTACGATTTCTGATGCCACCTTTCATAACATGATTGTAAATTTATTATTTCCAGTAAATTAGTTAATTAGCACAGTATACATAAGGAATATTTCACAACTTTTTTAAATTCTCCTTTTGTGGCATACGATCAGTAGCAGAATTGTCATGTTGTAAATCCATTTCCTGCTGTCGTTGCAGCACAAATGTGATCCTGCACTGTGCCAAGGAACACAAGTATCTTGCATATTTATCTAGCTAGAAAGCATTCCATGATATCTGAAGAACTACATTTCTTCTGGTACTTTGTCTCTTGTTGTTCTGCTGTCTTAAAAGGTTATCTAAGGATCCTTTCATTCACCTTAAATACTCCACAGAAGTATAATGGAAGTAGACATGAGAATAAAATATGATTTTGCATTTGGGGGCTGTATGCCAAGGAAATCAGTTTAACCCACCCACCAAAACAACGCTGACTTCTTATTCTTCAGTAGACACCCAGGAACAGTGCAAACCATTCTAATTAGGCACTTATGGTAGCCATATCATCTGTTTAGCTTGATCCAGTGTGGCCACACTCCTATATATTATACCTAAAGATGTAACCCAACAATAGCACTTAAAAAATGCAACTGAGTTAAGCAGGATGACCACATTCCTTCACCAGGAAAGAACTAAAGCAGCCCATACATCTAGACTATAGGCCAGATGCACTAAGCTTCAAAAAGTGAGGAAATGGAGAGTGATAAACAAACAGCCAATCAGCTCGTAACTGTAACATGCCTGCAACATGGCAGGTAGGAGCTGATTGGCTGGTTGTTTATCACTCTCCACTTGAAGCTTAGTGCATCTGGCATTACAGTATATCAGAGCACTGTCTCATTCTGCCAGAGTGAGGGGACTGGAGAAATCCAACATGTTGGTCCATCTGGATCTTGATTACCTCACATTGATGTCTTCTGATTGGCAGACCTGAAGGGGTGTGTATTTAATACTTATTCTATTAATACTAAGCTTTGTCAATCAGTATTCTCCTCATTTTCTTCTGTAAATATGCCCCCCCCCCCCCCCCCTCCCTTATTTATATTGTTTTTCTGTCTGATGGTAGCAGAATGAATGCATTGTTTACGTGTGGGTACATTAATGGGTGCACTCTACTTTATATGATATGATGGCCAAATAAATGTACTTTGGAATTAACACCAACCCTTCTGGACTAAAAAAAAAAACATTTAAGTTGCTTGTACTGAATCATGATCATTCTTAAAACCTGCTGCCTTGAGGGCGAAGTTGGAAACCATTGGAAAGATTGATAGGACATTTATTGGACAGTATCTAGTGCAAGAATATAAGTCGCTTTGATGTTGTCATGGATTTTTGTTAGCGAATAACTGCAATAAAGGCTTCTGAGGTCACACTACTAAAAAATCTTCCAAAAACATTCAGAACCCCATCTCCCATGAAGCTCAATAGTGACTTATTACTGAATTGGTTCAGTTTAATGACTGTTGCCAACAATAACCTTTTTCACAAAGTACCTGCTGTCCGGAACATGTTTAAATGTGACTGTGAAACACTTGAATTTATTGATATTTAGATAACGTATACTAATGTTATACAGTTCAATAAGCAGTGTTCTATATCAGATTAACCTTCTCCAAATATTTACATTGCTGCATATTCCTGTACTATACACTTTACCTTCCATATTCCAAATAGAGAGACGTTTGGAGTACTTGAAATACTTTAAACTTCGTTTTTTTTTTCTTCTTTCTTTCCTTCTTTTTAACTTGAGATCACTACAGACAATCTTTTGTACTTACTATTCATATCTGTGAAATTTTTACACTGAATCTCAGTTGTAAAGCAGGGACTGGAATGTCAGTTCTAGGTTTGGTATTTCATTTGCTCCTGGTGCTCTTTAAATATACTCCTTTCATATTTTTTATTACCTATTTTTAGCTGAACTCTGTCTCACGGACAAAAGATAAAATGCTGTAGTTTAATAACTAGTAACTAAAATAAGGGGTGGATGCAAGTACTAGAAGTTATAACAATGCATTATGATACTTTATCCTTTGGGCGTTCTAATGTGTTTTTATTCTACCTTGGGAAACAAGTAAAATAGACCATAATATGTGTATTATAGGCATTTCTATAATGGGTGCATTGTGTGGTGCAAGGTTTCAGGGTCCCGGGGGCCCACACCCATATATTATATTTATGCCTCAGGAGCCTGCAGACACAAATCACCGTGACTGTTTCCCAGGAACAAAACATGGGCACCATGTTCCCAGAGAGCTGCATATGTGCAGTAAACTCTGGCATAATGTCACTCACTGTCAGGAGAGGGCCCGCAGATTCTCTCCTCTTTTAAAACGCCACTGGTTTGTATATATGTATATGTAGTAGGAATTATTACAAAATTATTGATTGGAAGTGCATTTATTTGTGCAGTGTCAAATCTGAATATTGAGCTTGCTCAGAAAACAGACAAAATGCTTGTCTATATATAAAGATAAGAGATAGATTTTGACAGCAGATAAGAACCTAGCTAGTCTAACTGCTTGGATTTTGTCAATTGTGTCAATTAGAAAATGGAGTTTCATACCTCCCAACTTTCATTGGTGGTCCAGCGGGACCTTCGCGCGCGGCGGAGGTGTGTGCCAGAAAGTGAGGGTGCGTGGCCTTCAAATCACCTCAAAAGTGTGAGGCCACGCCCCCATTTTGTCGCTGCTGCCCATCTAACTGTGGGGAATAGATGCTGTGCACATGCGCGCAGTGTCTATTCCCTGTTGACAAGCGGTGGCAGCGGGGACTCCCACCTGCCTCCCCCGTCACGGGACACCACTGGCCTCGGCTGGGCCTTGGGAACATCTCTGAAAACCAGGACGTTCCCGTGGTAAACTTGACAGTTGGGATGTATGGAGTTTTGAGACAGAGGAGGGAAGGGTGTATTCTAATTGTGGGTCAAGCACAGTAAAGGTATGTGCATGGTATTGTGAATAGATGCAGACTTTGCACAGGAGTTCACACACTCTTGTGTAAGCCAAGTTACTTGCAGATTACAGAGGCTGATATCATCAGGTAAACAGTTAATATTGGCTCATTGGGATTATAACACAAAACTCATAGGTGCTTTCTTCATTGCTTATGCACATATTATAAGATTTTATGAGTGAATGTTTATAAGATTATATTGGTATTTTGACTTGATTGTACAAGAGACACATACTCCTGCTGTATTCTAGAAGGATGTTCTTAATTTTTTTTATCAAGCCTAATAGCATTTATGTTTTTCATTGTCAAAATAAATCTTTCATAAATGTTTGTCAGTGTATATGACATATTATTGACATGAACCCGGCACTTACTTTACTGGAGCAGAGCTAGACGTGTTCTACAAATGTTAATGCTATTTTTTGAAATTCACATAATTGTGTTATTTTTGGAAAAGTCTTTTATATCTGCAAAACTGGCCAAAAATGCGTTATAATTCAGCATTAGCCTCCTATGTAAGACTGAACGTGTATACACAATTATATTGGAGATTAAGTACTTATATGTAAGAAAATGTTCCCCTTTAGAGTCATGTCTTTAGTTTATTCAGATTTAATGTCTCAGTCTTGTCTCCAGGATGTAATTATACATAATCTCACATCCAGTTATTACTACATGTCCAAAAAAGATACTAGAGTATTCCATGCAGGTTAATTGCTTATAAAGAAAACTAAAGTATAGCTAAACAATATTTATATAAAGAATATCATGTAGAATTGGTTCCAGAGGATGAAGGCGGGGGAGGGTGGGGGTGAGAGGAATGGACTGGAGCTTTCACTGCCTTTAAAGGACTTCTAATTATAAAATACTTGTGGCTTTTGTAACAGCTATTAATATTGGGTGCCAGAGGACTCACCAGCAGTCGCGATTCAGACAGTCATTGCCCCGACGTCGGAGTCCCAACTGCTAAAAGCCCGACACACAGGCAGCAGCTATTCTCCCTCGTGGGGGGTCCGTAGAGGGAGAATAACATAGGTGGAGAGCGTAGTGAGCCACTGTGCCCGCAGCGTGGCAAGCGCAGCAAGCCCGCAAGGGGCTTTGTTGGACTCCCCCCGCTGTTTGAGTCCCCGCAGTCGGGATTCCGACGTCGGGCTGACTGTCGGAATCCCAACAGTCGGAGTGTTATACCACACCCATTAATATGATACACTTCCGGAGTGGGGGTGATTCAATTGTGTTTGTGCACCCCCACACCCACGCATGCCCACCGACAGCTTTCCATTGTTTCCACCAATGAGAGTGCTAACATAATTTCTGCTCAAAGCCTCATGAGGTGGCAAATACAAATGTGCAAAAAGCTACCACTTTAATCAAGTTTCACTGTTTTTCATGTCTACACCCGGTATTTCTGGGCGCAATCACTGCAATAAAACAATGGGCATCCAAACAATTGCATACCACCCCATAAAAAGTGATAGGGGAACCCTTTTAAATGGTATCTTCATTGCCCTTTCCCCTGCTCATAGTCCTCTGTCCATTATACTAGTATCATTTTCAAATAAGCTTTAATAAAATAAATGACTCCCTAAAAACTTTTGCTCTTTTGCAAGCTCAGCTTTTTCCCCAAAAGGATAAGATACATAGAGTGTGTCCTTTTGATGATGCTCCAAAGTGGGAATTTGATCTGGTTTAAACCTACTTAGGGTTTTCATGTCCTCTGTGATATTAGGAAATGGAAAAGAGAGAACCAGAAATGTGTAGTAATTGTCTTCTGTATATGACACAAAAGAGCCCTTTTCACCACATATGGATTATTCACGTAGTGCCGTATTTTTGGCTATTCATACTTAGTTTAAGAAGAGTTGTGAACATACATACTGTATAAAGGTTTCTTTGAATGCAACAGAGAATACTTTTATGTGTCACGCAAACACCACATGGAGATAATCAAGTGGGCATACCCACTTACTCAAAACCGCAATGGTCGAGACATAAAGGTTTCTTCACATGTACAGTGGAAGTGTCATATTTATAATGGGTGCAATGTGAGGGGCCCATACTGTAGACACTGCACCCATTCCAATCACCCAAAAAATGTCTGCTGCATCATTTTTCCTGGCAGTAGAGTCTGAGCTCTCTAGTGCACTAGGTGGCAGGTAGGCGCTGCACACGTTCTTCTTCCTCTCTTAAAGCGCCCCTGACAGTGGATTAATAATGTAGTTGGGTGTACCCTACTCACATCACAGGTCAAATGGTCTCTAACATCAGAATTTATTTTGGATCAATAAATCTTCTATAACCCATAATCAGTTCTCCATGATGATCAATCCAGAAAAACAATATATTGTCAAATATAAAAAAATAAAAATAAAATGAGAGGATCCATGATAGTCCAGAAAGAGTAACCCCTATATTGGTATAGATCTTACAAGTCTGGACCAATCACAAGCTGAGCAGGACTTACCTGATGAGTTACCTGTTGAGGATCCACTTACTTATTTTTCTTGTTAAACTGGAGGTACTTTAGACTGCCCTATGATTGATCTGGACTTTTACATTGAGCCTATATTAAAATCAACTCAAAGTGTTAAGTTTGTTTTTAGTAAAATCAGAATCTACAAAATATTCTTAGTTGCCTGGTACGTGTTTATTTTTTTCAGTTTACAAGTTCACTAAATTACACAAGTTCTAGAATTTGTAGAATATTTCCATTCTGTCATGACATACCTTGGCTGATGCCTGCAGGGTTGAATAAATTGTGTAAACAGATTACTTGGCAATATACTAATTAATCATGAATAGATGTCAGTTATGCACTTAATAGGTGTTGAGTTATTTTATTTAACGTCAAAAACATTGTTATGTAAGAAAGAGGTGTTAAGATTTATGTTTTATTCTCACATCGGGGGAGATTCTCTAAACTAAAAATGCGGTAAAAACACCGTTATCTGGGTTTTTACCACATTTTGGGAAGCTCTAAGCATCCCCTGCCGAGTTACCACGACGGGGGGCATCACCAGAAAAATCTGGCGATGCCCCATAGAAGCCTATGGGCTTCTAATGCAACCCCGCACTGACCCCCACTGCCCCGCACCGACCCCCCCCCACCTTTGTCCGGGCAGCACAGAGCTGTGCTGCCCGGACCTGTGACCTCTCCTCCCTGCACTGTACATCCTCTTCCGGGTGCAGGGAGGAGGAGGAGAGCCAGCTCCCCTGAAGCAACAGCATCCAGGTCGGATAAGAGAGGGAGGAGGGAGACGCCGGGACCCGCCGCTCATCGCCGGGTCACCGCAAAAAACAGCTCTTAACGCAAGAGCTGTCTTTTGTCATAATTATCGCATATGTTAGATCATATGCGATAATTATGTTTGCGGTAGCCGGCGATGAGCGGCGGTAAGGGGGTGCGGATGTTAGAGCAACCCCCCCATATTCTGAATACACAGTATAAAGTTTTGTCTAACCTAGAAAATGTACTTGATATCCCAAATATGACTGGATTACATACATTGTGCAATGCAGCAATAACAATGAAACACATTTTACCTGTGATCTATCAAGTGAACATAACTGTCAAAATGAAAGCCTTGTCTTGTTCTTGCTCTGTACTCTTTTTGTCAGTTTCCAGCATTATTGTTGTATTACTGTCTTAGTTATTTACTGTTACACCCTTTCACACTATGTGTTTTCTTTACAGGGCCCCCAGAAAAATCTCCAATTAGCAGCAGCCCATCATTACCATGGCCAAGTATAGCCTCAATAACATTGGCCTGTCTAGTCATTGGATTTTTACTTGGTGTTATGTGCTGGAAGGTAATTTATATTATACTATATATGATTGACATTGTATTGTTGCTATTGTCTATAGTAGTACTATCATTTTTTTAAATATAAATTTATATGCGTTAGTCAAAAGAAAAACATGTATAAATATCTCTATAAATAATGCATGGCATACTGTACATGTAGTTGTGTGGCACTACACTTAATTGAGATTTCCAATTATTTTTTCTATCATATTTACTAGACAAAATACAATGTTTCCACTCTTTGCAGAGCATACGTGAGGGGAGGAAAATTTTGACTAGAAATGTAGGTTTACTTTAAAGGTGCATACACGTGGTACGATCAAATTTTGGTTATATAGTCTAAAAAAAATATAGTCAAAATCTCGATTAAATGTAGTCAACATTGTATAGTTCTCGGCTCAGGGGAGTTCAAGGGTAATTGCATAGTCAAAATCATACATAGACAAAATCCCACTGTGTGTAAGCACCTGTGGATCAGCACTGTCTCTATTTATTTTTTGGAAGGGGGGGGGGGCATCTCTATAATGCAGTGGTAGCCAACCCTAGCCCTCGAGAGCTACCAACAGTACACATTTTCCAGACAACCTAGCTGCTGCACTCATTAATCACTGACACATTTTAAAAGATACACAGATGGAGCTAATTAGCTCACTTGTGATTCTGTGAGGAGACCTGCAAAACATGCACTGTTGGTAGCTCTCGAGGACTAGGGTTGGCTACCCCAGCTATAATGCATCTAAAGTGTACAGTAAAGTGTTTATACATTTTATCTATTTTCTCAATGCATTTGTGTGAAAGAGACTGCAATGTATATGTTTCTTACTATGTGTATACATCATGCTTATATGTTTATACAGGTAAAGCACCAAAGAGGTCAAGCAGAGAATGAAGTTTCTGAGATCCACATTGATCAAACAGAGGCTAATGAATTAAATAAGTAAGTTGTTTTCGGTACGTTAGATTCACCTCCTCTGTATCCATCTGTTTGGGTTGCGGTGGCATGGTTACAACCAAATAAGTCTACTGCCACTAGCAGGGGCTTATTAAATGTGCAGAGGGGGCCTCTGTGCAGCCTTCATCTGGGCCCCCTCCTCTCTAGCCAATAGTTCACTAGACTCTAAGCTAGGGTCACTGCTAGACCCTAACATTGTGCCAGAGACTAGTGAGCATGTGAAAGTCTGCTGCCATTTTCCTGTGGACTTTCCTACTACACATGCACGAAATGCTGGAAAAATGGGAGCTTCACCATTTCCCTAGTGGTTTCTGCAGTGCAGTTGCCACCATTGCAGAACGGGGGGGGGGGGGGGGTACCACCTATTTCTAGTGTAGATTGGCAAGTTAGAATGAGTACCAAGTACATTTCACCAAAGTAACTGCATGACACAGTAATTTAGATCAGTGACCATGTGATCTAAGAAAACTTTGCATGAGGACAACTAGCAGGCTCTGGTGTTACTGAGTAATAACAGTAGACCAGAATGTGTCACATTACTCTGCCCACTCACATCATTGACTGGTCTCTGTCTAAGAAAATAAAAACACCTGCATGTCCGTTTGATATGTGATTCATAAAGTTATTTTCATTAGATTAGACAGTTTATTTTAACATGCTTTCCATAACATATTTACTGTAATCTGCTAAATATAAAGAATTTGTAGTGTTTGTGAATTTGTGCACCAAATATAATAGATGTTTATAAAATTGTTGCATTCAGATTTTAAAAACCACAATAAATACATTATATTTTCTTTTAGTAAATGATTGGTATAATTCAATACTTGATGATATTTGTTTTTTAGCATGCTACAACAGACAACAACAAATGTCTCTGTAATATAGACGTTCTCAGAAATATCTGGTAAGTTATGAATCTGTTTTTGCATATTTTGTTGACTGGACATATTAGGATATTTCACAAATTAATAACTGCCAAACTACAAAGTTGCTTTATCCAAAGGATTTAGGAGGTCATTCTGGTTAACTCGCAGCTCTGTGAGTCAACCCAATGTCATCTGCCGCCCGCACAAACACCCACCGCATGCATGTGAATGGATGTTTTGCATAAACCTCCATTCACAGTTTGCATGCAGGGGCAAAATCATTTGATGGTTGCCAAACGCATGCGCAGTCTCTAATAATCGCTCCCCTGAGTGAAGGGGAGCGAATGGATCAGAATAAGGGCCATAGCAACCATCCTTTGTGAGCTCTAAAAGTGAACTGTGGTTTCAAATCCTTGAAAATGACAGTCACTTGCTTCTTTATATCCTCCTCCCCTTTCAAAGTCAGTAGCTCCAGCACCTCTTCATCCCTCCAGTGCTCCATGTCTCATCTCTATGCAGCAGTAAATGGACACCACATGTCACCTGATCTCATTCCCCAGCTTGCTTTTTCACGTTCTGTGTAAAAAAAACCTGGTCTCGACTGTTCACACTGGCATACACCCGTGTAATTCCCAGAAATAATTCTGCAAAAAAACCCATGTAAAATTCCCGGGGCACTACACCTGGGAATTTCACTGACACCCATTCGCACTGAGCCATGACACTGTAAATTACTGCTTGCCCTGGCAAAATCCCTGGTTTTTGAGGCAGTGAAAACGGGGTATCAATAGTAGCATTGGGTTATAATAATTAAGAAGAAATATAGAATATAACTAGATAGCAAGCTGATTGCATCTTCCCTTACCTTGGTGTATGTCAGTCAGTTTCCTGCAGGAGACACAATTTTAATAAATAATGACTAAAATTTGAACAAAAATGGGGTTACACCCGGGTGCCTGATCCATGGAATACCTCTCCATTTTATTTTGAGTTATCATTCATTACCAGTTAGTTATATAGCACACACACAATCCACAGCGTTTTATAGAGAATAATTTGGCCATATTCTGTACTGAGGATGCACCCTCAATCAAATGACCACAGAGGGGGGATTTCTATTATATCACATGCTACTGACAGACCGACGTATCAGGAACTACTTTCTCTTTAACTGTAACAGTAAACACATTATGGATGCATCAGTACAAATACATTATTTATTTTTCTTTGTATGTATATGAATGACAGGGCTATTGGCCTGTGTATGCTGTCACTTCCCACACTAACAGACATTCCTCTGTGGTGTCTGTAATAAACTGAATGCTGGAAAGGTCAGATCTCATTCAGTATGGCCAATCACATACTGTATGAATGTGGAAGAATGGCAATGTGTGCGGGCAGCTCTCCCAATGCACATTGTGCACAGTGTTAGCTGAGATACATGGTCATTCATGGTAATATTGTTACTATCTCTCTCATCCATGAATCTAAGTATTCGAACCTACTATTGAAGTGATATTAGTTAAGTCTGGACATCTTGAGCTGTATTTTAAAAGCAGATCTTGACAACACTAGTATACGAAACAGTGTCAAATCTTTTTTTTTTCCTGTGAGCATTTAATAACATTTTGTTCTAGATCATGTTTCACTCATTTAAATTTACTGTAAGTTAAAACACCAGCCAACACAGTGCAGTAATCTGGCGATGCTAGTTTCTCAGTTATGACATTTTCAGCAGACAAATGATTATATAAGTTGTGTTTACAGCACACTTATCTCAAAGTAGATATCCATATTCCACTATCAAAAAAGATTTCTTTAATAATTTAAAAAATTATCTAAATTTTGATAATTTAATCATGCTAATAAATTGCTGCGTCTGCTAAAGTCCAAAAGAAATCGTCTCAGCTACTCCACCCTGCCAGTTGCTATCCAGATCAGTCTCTACAAAGGGTTGTGTCCCTTCCCTCTTATTTACTTGAACTTGAAACTGTTTATCAGCAAGACAGTATGATGTGACCGTGGGGTGTGGCATATTAGGTTGACTAGTGCCTAGATCAGGCATTCCCAACCACAGTCCTCAAGGCACACCAACAGTGCAGGTTTTAGTGATATCCAGGCTTTAGCACAGATGATTTAATCAGAATCACTAAGGTACTAATAAAGCCACCTGTGCTCAAGCCTGGATATCACTAAAATCTTCACTGTAAGTGTGCATTGAGCACAGTGGTTGGGAATGCCTGGCCTAGATTGACAGTCAATAGGTTGACCCCTATTGGTCGACAGGCATGAAACTGTCGACGTGGTCTAGCTCAATGTGGAAAAAGGTCTTCACAAACACGTCGACACATAAAAAGGTTGACACAAGTCTTTAACTGGTTTCTGTCCACATGTCGACATGGACAGTGTATTAGTGCACCGCACCCCCTCGCCTGGCTTGCTGCACTAGCCATGCTTCAGGCACACTAGTATATTCTCCTTCTATGCGCACTGGAATCGTGAATTAAGAACAAAAAATCATGAAAAAATTGTGTCAAACTTTTTTCTGTGTCGGGCAGTGACATGTTGACCTTTTGCTTGTGTTAACTTTTTGTCAATGTAGATCTAGACCTGGGGTAGCCAACCCTAGTCCTCGAGAGCTACCAACAGTGCATGTTTTGCAGGTCTCCTCACAGAATCACAAGTGAGCTAATTAGCTCCATCTGTGTACCTTTTTTAAATTGTGTCAGTGATTAATGAGTGCAGCTGTGCAGCAGCTAGGTTGTCTGGAACATGTGAACTGTTGGTAGCTCTCGAGGGCTAGGGTTGGCTACCATTGATCTAGACCATATCGACCATTTTCATGTACCGACCTATTGCCTGTCGACCAATAGTAGTCAATCTATTGGCCATCAACCTAACGGATACTGTGACAGGAGCTATAGCGCCAATCATATTGACTATCTTTTAAGTGCATTTGTATTCGTATAGCAAGCTAATTGACAGTCCCAACACTGTTACCTTCAATAGCAATGGCAAGTCTCTCTAACAGCTGGGAGAATTTTATATTGGACACACAGGACATAGTATCATCATAGCTGACAGCAAACGACCAAGGCTTTTGAAGTATGTTGCCACATCATTCCAAAGGGATCTTGTGTTGGCCACACAGTTGTCCTTTCTCAAATTCTTTAGGGTTCCAGTGTTTGGTAATATTGTACAAAATTATCTTTCAGAATCAAACTGTGTCTTTTGACAGTAATTGTAACATATATTTGTTTATATATATATTTGTTTATATATATATATATATATATATATATATATATATACACTTAACATCGGCACTCACCTTTCCTAGTTTTGGGGTGCCCTGTGGCTTGTGACCACATTGTTTAAACAGACATTGGATGGGCTCTGCACACACTAAATTAACTGATAATAAATAGTGGAGATTTGGTTCATGAATTGATCAATGCATTTAAGCCTGCAGCCCCCGTCAAGGGACCCCACTGTTCTGCAGGTCCTACCACTAACGCTGAAAATGGCTGCAATACACATAGCTATCACATCAATGTTTGATACCAGGCATGCTATCAGGTCTGAAGCTCACAGCAGACTTTGCTTTTATAGGTGAGCAGCTACCAACACACCTGTCACTAATCATCTAGGGAAATGGCTAACACAAGCTATGTAATCTTAGTTAAAAGCAGGGTGCATGAGAGAATGTGACCACAATAAGACTAATTTAAAAAAAATTAATCTAATAAACAATATATACACTTAACATCGGCACTCACCTTTCCTAGTTTTGGGGTGCCCTATGGCTTGTGAATATATATATATATATTTGTATGTTAAAGAAAAGTGTAGCCACACCCAATTCCTAAACACTTTCTTCCATTAATAAAATTCATCAATGTTTTCTTTTTATTTACAGGTTACAGCACCATGTCTGCAGTGGTTAAAAACAGACTCTTACCCTTGAGATGCAACAAACTATTGTTTGGACTCCATTGTTATAATGTAGAGATGAATGCCATCATTGCCACTGATTAGACCACCCGCAGTAATATGTGCCTCACTGGACTGTTTATCATGCACATTAAGACTGAGGGATGCCTGTGAGTGCAGGTGAACAGAGAACTATTGCTACGCCAAACACTAAAAAGCCTACGGAAATTTCTGTGGTATTATCCTGCCAAAATTGAAAAAGCAAAACAAATTTTGGGATCACCGGAAAATGATTTGTTTTTCTGTTTGGATTGATCCAGCTGTTAATCAGCGTTGTGTTCCAACCATCTGCATTTATGAGACAGACCAGAGTGTGCTGTAATTTGATGCCAATCTGTGATCTTCTGCACTCTCTATTATCCTGGCTTAAGGAATACGGTCACTGCATGACAAGAAACAAGACCGGTGACAGTAGCGTGAAGATATTTTCACAGCCTATTGTATATCTGTGGATGAGTTCCTTGGATACCAAGAGCCTTGTTCCTCCAAAGTTAGCACAAGTGTCAGGATCTACATATATACATTTTTTTTTAAGTTCACATAATAAATATATTTTTTTATATTGGACACACATTTCTGTACATAGAGTATTATAATATGTACCACTTACATTGAGTTGGTGAATCTGGTGGCTTAATGGGCCTGGAAAGAATAAACAGAATTATTTTATATAATATGACAAAAAAATATGAATGACATTATCTATTTAACTTCACTTCACAGTGAATTATTGTGTTGTAGTGCTCAATGCAGCCATACAAAGGATACATGCACACTGTTTGTGCCAGAGAGAATGTTTCTCCAGAGCGTTACCATGTGAGTCAGTGCTGGTGCTGGGAGAGAGTGTACAAATAAATACGTTCAGTTTTATCCTGAATGCTAGAAGAAAGTGGTCTGTATTTATATGCAATTTAAATTATTTATTGCAACCATTTACTATAGTAGAAATTTACAATCTTAAATACTTTATTACAAATCTGATGTCATAACATAAATAATTAATCTTACAGCATATGCCAGTAGTAACATTTGCTAGTAGTGCTTCAATGGAATCTGTTATAATATTTTTCTCATTTTATCCTGTGAATGTTAACACTGACATGAACTGATGGTAATCTTTACGATAAGTACACCTACTTTTTTTTTTTTTTCATGTTTTTTTCAAGAGAATTGTCAATATATTTTCAAAAATGTGATAATAGTAGAAGAAGGAAAATATTGCTAAAAAGTGTTTTGATATATACTTTTGTGTGTGTATTTTTCTGTCATGTATATTAATCTTTTTCATCTCCTGGATTGTTGCTATATATATATATATATATATATATATATATATATATATATATATATATATACATACACAGTATATATACACACTGTATATGCCACTTATGTCAAGTTTTGGCCATTTCAATTCTATACAAAAGGGGCATTTGCTCCAGTCCCAGGGAACATTACTCCACCATTTAGGAAGTATTCAATTAGCCCCAGTGCATTTTTTCATAGATAAGAACAGCCTGGTATCCAATTGGCGGCTATTTTTTTTAGCTAGAAATGGACCTGCCATCATATGACAACATATGGGATCCGGGAAAAGTTCAGTATCTCATGTGTTATAACAACTCCATCAGAGATTACTCTTTGTGCGCCTGCATAATACCCGATAATTGCCACCGGCTGCTTGCATTGCAGCTACTTACGATATCCCCTGGTGATAGAATGTTTTTTTTAGCTTCCTAGTATACTAGTAAAACAAAAAGCCATATTTTTGTTTCTCTTCTATAAAGTTATTTGCCCAGCAAAATCAGAAAAAGCATAAACATGGTGCTAAGCTGAAACAATAGTAATAATAATTAGGATCCCGCCACTAGGATACCTAGTATCCACTACAGCTACATATGCGGGGGGGGGTATCTAACCAGCGATGGTAATTGGATCCAATTAGCTCTGACAAGCAGATGTTCATCATGGACTATGTTTTGTGCAAAATCCCTGGTAGCTGGTCCTTAGAGGTCCATTTTTTTATGTCTGTTAGTTAAAAAACAAAACGTCCATTTTTGCTATGCACCCGTCATAGTATATCTACCAATAACCTTCTAGGATTCTGCTGTAGACAGTTAACAAATTATATAATCAAAGCCTATAGTTTATGAAGACAGAGCAGAACCAAATATGGACAACGGATGTCACAACTATATGGAAGGGCTGAGACACTACAGAGAGATGGAATTGAATACAAATTTAATTTTATCCCTAAATCTAACCAATATTATAAAATTAGACAAATATTTATGTTGCTATTGTGTTTTACAAATGAGTGTAAGGTCCACAAATGACCATCCTGAATGGCATTTAATTGGTGAGTTTGACAGGAAGCTAGGTAAGGATCACTTTATAGACAGGGAACTCAGGGGTGAATTTATGAAGCTTGGAGAAGTGTTATCTATCCCCATAAAGAACGTTATGAGCAAGGTGATAACGGTTCAGCCAATCAGCTCTTACCTGTCAATTTACATATTGTAGCTGATTGGCTGAACCATTATCACCTTGCTCATAACGTTCTTTATGGGGACTTCTCCAAGCTTCATAAATTCACCCCTCAGTAACTTACTTGAATAAAATATTTTCTCGTTTTTAAAATAAAAACTTTGTTTTTGTTCTCCAAGAATACAACATTCTTTGTGTTGTACAATATGATGCATACGTGCCATTAACAATGGTACATTTAAAATTAACAATTTACAAAATTAATTTACAAAATTAACATAAACCTAAATTTTTATTTAACATCTAGAGTTTGCTGGGTTCCACTTGGTCTCTGAACAGTCTAATCAGGTTTTATTGTACTCAAAATTCCACTCAAAAAACTAGATTCTTTACTGTGTTCCATAATGTGGTCAATATGAAGTCAAACTAAAAACAGGTATTTGTAATGGGAAGTAGCTTGATAATGCAAACATATATGAGTAGTATTTCCTAGAAGAACATTGTCTGATATTTATTTTTGAATAAACACTTTTTACTTTCTCTTTTGTAATGACAATATCTATACTAGTTACTATAACTGAGTAATCCTATGGACAGTACAGGACACTGTTCTGATATACGGGTGCAGTGAGTGCAGTGCACACTGGCTCCTGAGTTCAGGGGGGCCCACACTGGTGTGAATAGAGAGGGCACCCATTTCTTGAATACTTCCCAGTGTTTTAAAAAATCTGCGGATGTACAGTAGAGTCTGAGCCCTCAAAAGCTCAGACTCAACAGCGCTGCCGGCAGAGAGAAGGGTTCCCAGATGGAAGAGGCTGCACACGGGGCTACCACTCTCTTTAAATGCCCCTGCTACCGGGATAGGTAAAAATTAGTTTGTCCCTCAAATGGGGTGTATTCAGTGCAGCCGGCGAGAGGGTTAAATGGCGGGATCACCAAAAACAAGCAATCCTCGCCATTTAATTACCATGCCGGCTGCTCACCATATTCAAAGCAGCTGGGAAATCCTCGCTGTCAGAGTACAGCGAGAATTTCCCCCAAACAGCAAGGCTTTCTGCTAATGCAGGAAGCCCGCTGCATTTAGCCATGAGCCTCACTGTTTAAGTGGCCACACACCCCATTTCCCCAACGCTCCAAAAACGGTTAAATACTGACCCTGCGAGCTGTGACAGCCAGCAGGCAGCACTGCTGGCTGTCACAGCTCGCAGAAATCATTGAATACTGCCCATTGTCTTCAGGTTTGCTCTTAGGATGCATTCAGATGCCTGAAGAACATAACAGGATTGTAAAAAAAAAAGCAACTGGTATTACATTGAGCTATTTGGTGATAGTTTACTTTCTTACAAGAAAATGTTATAATTAAAGTTGCTAAAGACCATTCACATATATGCAGTGACAGTTTTATTGCAATACATAAAACACATACTGGTTTGCTGTGGTTATTCGTTAAACTCCACTTCTACGAGTTTTTTTGTTTTGTTTTTTACTTTTTATATTATTTTTACTTGTAGTTTACATGTCTAGATGAATGTTTATATGCTTTAAAGCATTTTTATTTAGTAAAAGGGCAATACAGTACTGCCTGTAAAAATAGAACACCTTGCTTTTGTAAAACCTAAGATGAAGCATTCTAGTTATAAAATTTCTTGAAAGTAATTTGTTCTAATTTAAATGTGCAGCTGTGAATGAAACTTTCTTGATATGCAAATGCTGACAACGAGGTGCACCACGTAATGGGTATATACGGCAATGGTCAAAAGCTACACTCTGGGATAGCCATAAGGGCAATTTCTGTTCACCACTTTTAAATGATTTTAGTAAGGGTGTGTGCAGGCAATCCAATCAGAAACTACAATCTCTATATTACAGTATAACTCCCTCCACAGAATCACGGTACTATTAAATTGAGAATAAGAGTATCCAATTAGCTCCGCACACACATTGGGAGCAAAAAAAAATGGAAATTATTCATTATTTTTTGGGGGGCTATCCAATTTTCTCGCCTAAAATTTTTTTTTCTCCATGAAACATACGAGTTCAGTGAAATGTGTATTTTCTCCAGCATCAACCCCGTTTTAACTTTTCTGGGATTTGCTCATTGGCTTATCGCGGCTAATTGGATAGTTCCGGGTGAAGCAATTATCTGCTGCCAATGATCGCTTGTAATTGGATACTGCTTTAATATATACATTTTACATAAGCTTTTTTCTGGATACTAGCTCATAACTTATACCACTTCTTATAAAACATATAAAAAACAGTAGACATGACCATGTACAAATCCATATTAGAATTCCGTACAGTCCCTAACCATACAAGTAGTCTTAATTATTAATTGGTTTACATATACTCTCATGTGAATGGCTGTACCTTTCTTAAGTATACCCACTTTGTTTCAGATAAATCATTGATAGCTATTTGCTCTGTCTTAAATCTTATGTCATCTATGAATTAAGTTCCATGATACAGTAGTTTCAGGTAATGCAAACTAAAAATGCGTAAGAATGACAATTTACAAAAACATTCCTACATAATTTGAGAATATAGTTATCCAAATGAATGTTTTAGTGCAATTATTATTTTAGGAGGTGTATACCTTTGCGCCAACCATAAACTTCTTTAATTACTGCCACAATCATGACACAATGGACAATGGGTGATAAATAATACAGCCATTGGCTGTTCTCATCTTTTGTATCTGTTTACTTTTATTAAATCAGTTTACTAGTGAAAGAACACTCTGGGATTAAAACATGTTTTGAATCTTTATGTTTATACCATTTAAATTAAAAAGCCATGAGACCAATGGATGAGATAAGCAGTTATTTTTCTAAAGTTGTATAGTGGTCACTTTTGAAGCACAACACAGGTGATATCCGAATGTTAGAACTACGGTGTTTAGGTTGACACCAACAGGTCAACATGCAATACAGTAGGTTGACATTGACAAAAGATCGATGTGTACATTTTTTCAATGTCAACCTAGTGCAGATCGACAATGACAAAATAACAACACGGACTAGGTCATGAGTGATAAAAGTCAACATGGCAAAGTTCAACACATGAAAAGATCGACATGAATTTTTCGTGATTTTTTCCCCCATTTTTTGGACTTCCATGCCTTACTATTCAAATGGACTGCAAAGCATGGCAAGCGAAGCAAACCATATGATGGAATGCGCTACAATAATTTGTTGTCCATGTCAACAGGTGTCAACACTGACACCAAAAACCATGGAAAAGTCAAGGTAACATAATAAGCCACTGGTTTTGAATAGCAGTGGAAAAAATAAACTCTCTCCTCTCAGAAGAACCTGAGTTTTCTAACAACCTTGTCCTGGCAAATCAGGTCTTGCCCCACACTTCTAATGTGGGGAATTGTTAACCCCCTAGTTGCTGTTCTACAGAGAAATGCTTTTCTACACATGGTAATGTTTTAGAAACTTTCTAAAGAGTTGTAAGCCAAAAATTAAGCTAAACCAATAATAAAATATAGCAGAAGTGAATTTAAACCATTTTATTTAATTACAATGACATTTTTAAATTGGTAGGAGGTTGTATAGCATGTCCCTTCCTATTTTTTCACATCTTCACAGACCTGGGCACATTTCTAGCTGTTGTTGAGCTGCACATCCCAGCATGCCTTGCTACAGTTTTGCTTTATGGCCATGCTAAAACTGCTGCATGGCATGCTGTGATGTGTAGTTCAACAATAGCTGGGGGCCAAAGGTTCCCCATCCCTGCCCTAAGAAGAATGGGAAGTACACCTTGATGTACAGTACGCATGGTGGGTCATCGCAGCACCCACTTGGTTGGACAAAAGGGTTTTACAATGTATATTGAGTTTTATTTATAAAGAACCATTGTGTGCATTTTAGTTAATTAACTGATTTAGGCTATAGTTAATATAAGTAACAAATACATCTCTCAGATTTCCATTTCAAGATGAAACATGCAAAATTTAAATAACATTTGTTTGCCATTTAAATGTACATTTTAGATTGTTAAGTAATATGAATGCATTGTCATAAGCCATGACCAAAATAATGTAAATACCATACTTCCATGTGTTAGGTTATTTCAAAAGATGTTTGTATCTTATAATTTATTTGCATTGAAATGAATGATACATTTTCAGATGAGTCTTGCACATTATCTTTGTTTTTACACCTTTAATGTTATATTTTTTATTGTCAGTCTAAAGATCCCAAAAAATATATATTTAACAGATCCAAAGCATTGCTTACTACTTACTAGTGGTATAACAGTCATTTGCAGTCATCAATTTTTTCCCCCAAAAAATGTTACCATTATTACTGGTGGTAACATACAGAAATGCTTAATGGCACTTGAATAAAATTGAGGATGTTTACAGCAACAGTGCAGGTATCGGCGGTATAACCATCTGATTTTATGGGTTGCATAATTAAATTCTGACTGCAGGCAAATGAAAAATAATGATAGACTTTTATATATTGTGATATGTTTATATTTGTTTTTACATTTTATGTATGTCCAGATTTATTTTTTACTGGTTTGAATTTGGTATTGCTTTGTATACATATACTTTATTGTTATAAATAAAGAATTCTATGCACTGCCATAGTACTGGTGTCTATTCGTTTTTACAAGGCACAGCCTTATAAAATCGTGCTTACCTACGCTACCGGAGCATCGCGGCGACCAATGAATTTCCCTCAGACTCCTGGAAAGAAGATGACTCTCCTGCATTCACAATTTGTGACATTATGTAGTGAGGGAGTTGGGATAAATGACAAGAAGTACACACTGCTGTATATAAATAGGCTAGCAACAACACTATATATATATATATATATATATATATATATATATATATATATATATTAATATTAGTGGTGGGCAACGATAACAATTTGTAATCGCGATTAATAGCATGAAATTTTTGCGATTAACTGAGATTAATCGCGCTGATAGGCACATAAGTGCCGCTTACCTAAAATCTCCTTGCCAGGGGTTCCATGCTCATTGCCAAGGGGGATTGCATGCTTGTTACATAGTGGGTTCCATGCTTGTTGCCAGGGGAAGTTTACTTGCTTATTGCCAGGGGGTTTTTCTTGCTTGTTGCCAGGGAGGTTTACTTGCTTGTTGCCAGGGTGGTTTACTTGATGGTTGCCAAGGGGGCTACTTACTCCATGCCAGGGGGGGGGGGGTAGGTGTTCCATGCAAGGGGGGTTATGTGTTCCATGCCAGGGAGGTTTACTTGCTTGTTGCCAGGTGGGTTTACTTGATGGTTGCCAAGGGGGCTACTTGCTCCATGCCAGGGAAGGGGGGGGTAGGTGTTCCATGCAAGGGGGGTTATGTGTTCCATGCCAGGGAGGTTTACTTGCTTGTTGCCAGGTGGGTTTACTTGATGGTTGCCAAGGGGGCTACTTGCTCCATGCCAGGGGGAGTTGGGTGTTCCATGCAAGGGGGGTTATGTGTTCCATGCCAGGGGGGTTTACTTGCCTCATGCCAGGGGGGGGGGGGGGCGTTACTTGCTCATTGCCAGGGGTTGCATGTCCACAGTAAACCCAGAATCCGCACTGGGTACTCTGCACTTCCCACCCTGACAGATGCTAGAGGTAAAGGTGCACCTCTAGCGTCTGTCTCCTTAACAGAAAAGAAAATGTGAAGCCCTGCGCCACACGCAAATCAATAAAATTCAAATTTATGATCAGTAGGCCAGGCTAATATGTAAACACTGTCCCTTCCCATCTATTGCTGCGGTTCTGAGGGGGATAGCTCACCACCCCAAACAAACCAGGGTATAGGAAAAAGTAGAACTGCGCAATATAAGGGATAAAACAGTATTGGCAATTTATTTGCTCTTTAGAATAAGCAGAATGTACAACACATCACACAACAAATAAAAAAAAAGGGGGGGGATGGATCCTGTTAAAATACAAAAAATACACAACCGGTTGTGACTACGTAAAGCATGCATAGATTAGTTGATTAAAAGAAATGGTATTAGGTATGGATTGCTTCTCTTGACAACCTATTTCCTTGAGAAAGCCGCTGATTCCTAGTTAGGAGGCGGGGAAACGCGTTGGAACACTGAATTTGCACCCAAGGGATACCACATACAGCAGGAAAAGACCATCATTCCACAAGGCGACTCCAGATAAAGTTGTTTGATCAGGTGATTCAGCACTATCAACTGGGAGGCCGGAAGGTTCATAGGTGGCAACTGTAAGGTACCCTTACCATGTCAATGTCTGGCCAGACAGAATACCAGGACTTTATTTTATTAAATTAACTATTTCTTTCACATCATCACTGGTTAATTAATCAATCACTAATCCATAAACAGACTGTGTACTAACCAACCATTGCATCAAGCTAACAATAATATATAAATTGACTGCTAATTACTGGCAAGAGAAGCAATCCATACCTAATACCATTTCTTTTAATCAACTAATCTATGCATGCTTTACGTAACAACCGGTTGTGTATTTTTTGTATTTTAACAGGATCCACCCCCCCCCCTTTTTTTATTTGTTGTGTCATTTGTTGTACATTCTGCTTATTCTAAAGAGCAAATAAATTGCCAATACTGTTTTATCCCTTATATTGCGCAGTTCTACTTTTTCCTGTCTCCTTAACAGCAGCAGCCATATTTGGGGGGGCACAGGGTCTCCGTCTGCATGTGTGGACGGAGACTCTGCAGCCCTGCAGCGAATCCCCGTCTCCCGTCCGTTTCTTGTTCCGGCCAGCCCCGTTTCCCACTCCCTGCCGCCGCAGTGCCCCCCCCCCCTGCGTTAACTGCATTAACATTTTTAATCGCAGTTAATGTGCTGCCGCGTTAACGCGGTATTAACGTGTTAACGTGCCCAACACTAGTATATAGATAGATAGATAGATAGATAGATAGATAGATAGATAGATAGATAGATAGAGAGGTAGATTTCCTTATTGTAATCCAACCGGACTCCAGGAAAAACTCGCACCAGTCATAGAGAAATCCAAAACTTGTTAGAATAGCATATTTATTCGGCCCACGCTCACATCAATTAGAGACACCCATCAGGCAGATACATGCAGTATACATTACTGGTCTCCTCGACGGCCGTTTCGGTTCTAGAGAGCACCTTTCTAAAGAGTGGTCATCAAAACACTGATGGCTAGAGCTAGAATTTAAGGGTTGCGAATGACATACTCACCTGTGTGCAATCATCATTAACGCGGGACACTCTACACTCCAGAGCAGAACCTGCCAGCACCTCCCCGCATTCAGTCCACAGCGCCGTCCGATACCGGAAGTACACCCGGCATTGTGGAACTAATCTATAGGGCGCGCAGGCAGGGAGCCTGTCTGAGGTTCGTATGTCCCCGGAAACGTCAGAGCGCACACAGGCTGTTACCATGGTGACCTAATCAACAAAACAGATACAGAAACATAGAAACAGCTGCAATTACACAGCAATATCCAAAAAATAAAAAATAAAAAAGAAGAGATAAAGAGATAAAGAGACCATATGTTTAAAAAGAATAAACATACAAAAATATATAAGCTTGCAAAATATATCAACACAATCGCTGCAACAATACAGCCATTATGTTGACATCGGGCATATAGAGCGGTGCACATAACCCAAACAATAGAACCATATACAATCCTATTTAATAAATGGAGAAAATGAAAATTTCTCATTTAAACCCAACGGGCGCATGCTGTTTAACTCATGTATCCAATAACATTCGATTCTCATGAGCAAAGCATGCCTATCTCCACCTCTCCTCAGGGGGGGCACATGTTCCAATGCAAAGTCCTTAATAGGATGTCCACTATTGACAAAATGTCTCGCCACCGGTAGCGTGCTGGCATCAATTTCCAAATAAGCCTTATTTATAGACGATCTGTGTGCACCAATCCTCTCTTTTAACATACGCATGGTTTTGCCTACGTATAGTTTGTTACATGGGCACTTGATAATATAAACAACATATTTCGTCTCACAGTCCATAGAATGTTTCAGCATGTATCTCTTGCCTGTATCTGGGTGTGTAAAGGAGTCTGTGTGAATAATATGTCGGCAGTTCACACAACCTGAGCATTTATGAGAGCCAGCAGCCCTAGACAGCCAGTTTCTTGTCTGGTCTACTTTAGGACTATACAGTATATATACACACACACACACACACATATATACCAGTAATTTATACAGCACACACATATTTCACAGCACTATACAGAGAATATTTCAACAGTGCTTCAGTTTACAATCTATATTCCCTACCACATGCACACACACACATTCATTCTAGTGTTAATTTTTGTTTGGAGCCAATTGAACTGCCAGTATGTTTTTGAATTGTGTGAGGAAACCCACACAAGCAGGAGGAGAATATACAAACTCCACACAGTTCCTCACCTTAGTGCTATCCATTACACTGTCCGTGCTGTCCAATATATATATATATATATATATATATATATATATTGTAACACTGTAGGGGAACTGGGGTACAAGGCAGCAAGCAGCAGATGAGAAATCATACAAGTCCAGTCTTTGGGGTGCAAATGGCCGCAACCAGTATTATTATGCAGAAAATAAAAAATAAAAAACAAAAGAAAATACCTTGCCTGTCCGGCACTAACTAAACACAGGATATTCCTAGAATGTGGAAGAAAACACCAAGTTTTCCAGTCACTACTGAATAGCTTATCAGAAAGCTTGTTCCTTTCACAGATTCTGCAGCCTCCCCAGGCAGTCTGCACCCACTGATCAATCCAGCAGCTCTACATGGGTCTTGCACAGCTGCAATTGCTGATTAGCCCTCTGTGAGGCCAAACACCTGAGCTGGGCATTTACTCAGCTTTAACAAAAAAAAAACATTCTCATGGAAGTTTTCCTGTTTCTAAAAGGTGTAAGACAAGAACCTGGGACAAATATACCTGCCCTCAAACACTATTCCAGTGTTCTTGTCACATATCCCCCTCCCCTGTTTCGACCTAGGGGACTGAACACTTGTAGCCCCCAAACAGAAGATGCGGGTCCCGCATCTGCATACCTCCGAACTTAGATGTAGGAGCAGGCGGGACAACGTTGATGCGCACCGTAGGCGGATCCCGAGTATAGGCCATGCCCCCATTTTGCTGCTATGGGGGCATGACCCAGAGGCTCAGTGAGCCTCTAGCCATGCCCCCTGGCTGCGGGAATAGACGCTGTGCGCATGAACACAGCGTTTATTCCCCGCTGCTTAGCAGCCGACAGGGGGGACTCCCAACAGCCCCCCCCTCACCGCGGGACACTGCCAGCCGCGGGAGGGACAGCGGGACAGGCCCTGATAATCGGGACTGTTCCGCTGAAATCGGGACTGTTGGGAGGTATGCATCTACATTGGCCAACTGTGTACCTGGTCTATGTTCGACCGTAAACTTAAAATCTTGCAATGCTGGAAACCATCTAGTTATATGAGCATTCTGACCTCTTTTTACACACATCCATTTCAAAGGGGCGTGATCTGTCACTAGCCTGAACCATCTTCCCAAGAGGTAATACCTCAAGGTATCTAATGCCCATTTAATGGCCAAAGCGTCCTTTTCCACAGTGGCATACCTTTTTTCATGCTCATTGAGTTTCCTACTCAAATAGATGATATGGTATTCATCCCCATCTCTGGTTTGGGACAGCACAGCCCCTATCCCTACCTCTGAGGCATCTGTCTGTACAATAAATTATTTAGAAAAATCTGGTGTTATCAGTACAGGTTGTGAACACAAAGCCACTTTTAACGCTTGGAACGCTTTTTCTGCATCAGGGTTCCATTTCACCATATTTGACTGCTTCCCTTTGGTAAGGTCTGACAATGGCACTGCTGTGGCCACAAAATAAGGAATAAATAGTCTATAGTATCCAGTTATTCCCAAAAAAGCCCTTATTTGTCTTTTATTCACTGGACGAGGCCAGTTTTGAATAGCATCAATTTTGTTCAATTGGGGCTTAATCAGACCTCTACCAATTGTGAAGACCAAGTACTTAACCTCCTCCATTGAAAGTCAGCACTTATTTGGGTTAGCAGTAAACCTTGCTTCTCTGATTGAGTCCAGTACTGCTCGTACTTTAACCAAATGGGATCCCAATTCTGTACTGTGATTTACCCCATCATCCAAATAGGCAGATGCATATTTTCTATGGGGCCTCAAAATGTTATCCATTGTCTGAAAGGTTGCTGGAGCCCCATGCAACCCAAAGGGTAACATCTTATACTAGTATAGCCCCTCCAGAACCGAAAAGGCTGTTTTTTTCTTTTGCGCTATCAGTTAAAGGTATCTGCCAGTAACCTTTAACCAGGTCCAATGTGGTGAGAAACCTGGCTGTTCCCAGCCTTTCTATAAGCTCATCCACATGGGGCATGGGGTATGCGTCAAATTTGGACACCTAATTTAATTTACGAAAATCATCCACTGATTACACAGCTTATCTGGTCTCTGAGTGCCACTTCTTTGTCCCCATATATTGGGAGGGTTGCCAGCCCTCTTAAAGGAGGTACCAGAGCAAGCATTGACTAAGAAGCTAAGTCCTGAGTGACAGGTCCCCAGCAGAAATATACTGTATATATATAACAGATATCATTTTGAATATAAAGCAGTGTATACACTATAAATGCACAGAAGGAAAGGGAAGAGAGAGACAATGTATACAGCAATAGTGTACTGGCGCTCTTATATAAACCTTTTAATAGGGTATTTACAACCTTAAAGATAACAGAAATTCCCCATAGTCCATAGTTGTAAGCATAAGTCTTGTCCAAATGTTCTTTATTAAAAAGTTAATCAAGGGTAAACTGCCTCAGCTCTTTGTACAGTTGGTGGAAGTTTCAATGGCTTTCATATACAAGATGTACCCAACTCGTTTTGTCCTTAGAAGGACTTCATCAGGGGTAATAATTTCACCACTGAAGGTTATTTGAAAAAAAAACCACCAGAATGATTGTATGAAAAGGCAGTTACATACACATACGATCCCTCTTGTAGGTCAAAGTAAAATACAAAATAAAAAGGCCCCAATAAATGACCAGTTTTGACTGTGGAATAGGTTTCTCATAGGGGATGTTTCACAGGCCACATTGGCATAGCTAGGGCTCCGCAGCCCTATCGGTGGTGGGGGGAGCTGGAGCCACAGGGGTGCAGGGTCACGGTGCAGTGACTTATAGGTAGTGGCGGGCTGGGCCGAGGGGCAGGGTGTCATTTGCCCCCCGGGCCGATCAATGGATTTGTGTTCCGCAGGCCACAGCTAACCAGTCTCCCTCTGGTCTCCAGAAACATGGCCGCTGGCCTCCTGCACTGAGAACATGTCTCGTGCAGGAGGGCGCTACAGAGTGCTGATCATTCCCCGTTCTGCAGCCCGCCCGTGTATCTGGCCTGGGGTCAAGATCAGGTAAGAGGAACTATACTGGGGGAGCAGCCTGTGGTGTCCTGTTATTACACAGGCGGAGCAGGCTGGGGGGGGGGGGTTATGCAGGGGGAGCAGCCTGTGGGGTCCTATTATACAGGGGGAGCAGCCTGTGGGGTCTTGTTATTATTATTATACAGGGGGAGCAGCCTGTGGGGTCCAGTTACTATTATTATTATACAGGGGGAGCAGCCTGTGGGGTCCTGTTATTATTATTATACAGGGAGAGCAGCCTGAGGGAGTCCTGTTATTATACAGGGGGAGCAGCCTGTTGTGTTCTGTTATTATACAGGGGAGCAGTCTGTGGGGTCCAATTATTAGTATTATACAGGGGGAGCAGTCTGTGGGGGTCCTTTTACTATACAGGGGGGAGCAGCCGGTGGGGGGCCTGTTATACATGTTGAGAAGCGTGTGGGGTCCTGTTATACAGGGGGAGCAGCCTGTAGGGTCCTGTTATTATTATTATACAGGGGGAGCAGCCTGTGGGGTCCAATTATTATTATTATTATTATACAGGGGTAGCAGCCTGTGGGGTCCTATTATTATACAGGGGGAGCAGCCTGTGGGGGTCCTGTTATGCAGGAGGAGCAGCCTGTTGTGTCCTGTTATTATACAGGGGAAGCAGCCTATGGGGCTGCAGCCTGTGGGGTCCTTTTGATATACACGTGGAGCAGTCTGTGGTGTCCTGTTATTATACAGGGGGAGCAGCCTACAGGGTCCAGTTATTATTATTATACAGTCGAAGCTGCCTGTGGGAGTCCTGTTATTATACAGGGGAGCAGCCTGTGGTGTCCAGTTATTATCGTTTTTTTTATTAATATATATTTTTAAAATGAAAAACTTCCATTTAACGATGCGCTGTTACTATGGTGCCGCTCTGCTCCACCCTGCACAGGTACCTGCTGACATCCGAGTGTCAGTACAGAGCTGGTGCTGTGTGTCGGGAGACCCAGCACTGAGATTGTGGACATCAGGCTCTTCAAGAGAGACCCGGCGCTGTCCTCCTGGAGACCTGGCTCTGCATGTGCAGGAGTGGCTGGACACTGTGTCCCTAGAGACCCGGGGCAGAGACTGCAGAGACCCAGCTCTGTATTGCGGAAGAACCGGCTCAGCTTCTGCAGGACCCGACACTGTGTTCAGGAGAATACCCCGCTTCTCTAGGTAGTTGAACATGATGGGAAGCGGGGAGGGGGCATAGCTAAGTTATTCAGTGCCACCTCTACTATTAAAAGGGCTATGGGATTAAGAAGTATAGGCTGTCACAACCCTATCAAACCCCTTGCTCCCTTCCTCCTCCCTCCTCCCTCCTCTCTCTCCTTCCTCTGTCCCTTTCCCTACTGTCAGTGATGCCTGTCATGCTTTCACATCCATTTCAAAACCCTGCCCCCTCTCTCTCCCCTACTCTCTGCATCTCTTTCCTCACCCCTCTCTCTCTCTCTCCCCCTCTCTCCTCTTTTCTCTCTCCTGCTCTCTTTTTCCTCTTGCCTTCTTTCTCTCAATCCTCTCTTTCACTCCCCTCCATCTCTCAGCCCTTAGTCTCTCTTTATTTCTCAGGGCCTGCAACCCATGGCAACGAGCATATAACCCCCTGACAATGAGCAAAGAAACCCCGGGCAAGGAGCATGTAGGTTAAAAAGAATTGAATTAATGTATTTGGGGGGGCACCGGAAACTTTTTTGGCAGGGGGGGTAGGCAAAATTTCTAGTTACGTCACTGACAGGAAATATGAGATGTTGGAACACTAAGCTTTCAACAGTTCCTGGAACATATGTTCTTATTCCACAAACATAGTAAGGTTTTTCCTCTAGAAATGGTGTAAACAATTAGTCCCTTAATCTTAACAGTTGGTCTGAAAACAGGATGATAAAGTTCCCACTGGTGGTTTACAGTTTTGATGGGTCGTATTGCATAACAATAGCTTGCAATCTATGACAATGCTCCAATTAGACATATAATATACAGAATATCAGAATACAACCACACTACTGAGCACACCTTTGTCCCCAAGCCTCATGCCCTGTCATCACATCAGCGATACATCAGGCAGAACACTGTGCTTGACACCACCCCCAACATGGGGGATGGAAGTACACTGAGTTTCACTAGCATGGAATGCACTCTACTATATACATATACTAATTGCAATTTATTATATTATATATGCTAAAAGAAAGAACACATACATACAATAAATGAAACAATCATGTTTCATTCAGAAAATATTTTAGCAGCATAGGTAAAATCTTAGTTTTCCCTAACCAACCCTGCTATACTTGCTCAGAAAAAATGTGAAAAAATTCTAAAAAGCAATTAAAGGAAGTGTGTTCATTTAGGTCCCTTGGGGACCCAGTGTCCAATTGAGGGATCCACTCTGGCAAAATGCATTACAACCGGTTTATTAGATGTTCTTGGTTTGAGGGCTGCTCAAATTTTACTTCTGATTGTCTGTTCTCTCTCAAAAAGTATGTGTGGTTTGCCCAATGGGTCCGTTTTGATATGCCAGCAGTCAGAATCCCGGTGGTCAAAATGCTGATGCTGGAATCCCAGCTACAGCAATGCCGACAAGGGGGAGTCGTGGATCGCCCCCTCCCTCTTGCAGGCTCGCTGCGCTCTCCACGTAGCAGGCCCGGTGCCTCGCTACACTCGGCACACTATTTTGTTCTCGTGGACACCCAAAGAGGGACAAAGTGCCAGCATTGCGGCACTCGGGATTCTGGCATCAGTATTTCGACCGCCGGGATTCCGACCGCTGGCATATTGACCGCATCCCTGCCCAATATAGTATCACCCTCATGGACATGCCAAGAAATATACAGTACATTTTGATAGACACAATAGCCTGTGTTTAATAGGTATCCTTTGACCTGTATGTGGGGGTGCAAAAGATACCAATCTTCATTGAGCCACAGGTGGTACAGTCATCACAATGGAAGCAACCCTATCTAACACCTGTAACCCAGGATTTATTACTATATTGTGTTCATAGATTCTGTCTCATTAGGAGCTGATGAAGATTCAAAACCCTTTTAAAATAAAGCCGTGGAGGGGTTGCATTCAGGGTATTAAAGGCAGGATCTGTAGTTATTAATGGCAAATGTCTTTTTATCGACTTTCCAAGTTTATGGGAAGCAGTGGTAAATATTGAAATATAAATCATCCTTGTTGGATGAAATGGAGGTTTTTGGTTTTCGTCAAGCAATCTCTAGCTTTATCAAGACACTGATTAACCACAGTAGTAGTGTACCCACATTTGATGAAATCTCTGTGTCATCTCGCCAATCTGTCTCTTTAATAGGTGATAGGTGATCAAGCAAGTTAAGGTACTGGATCAGATCAGTAAGCTCCAATTCTGTGACAATCCAGATGAGAAATATATAATCTATATATCTCATACAGCTAGCGATATGACTGCCAAATCTTTCATGTATTCATGTTCATATTGTTGCATATAAAGATTTGCATACAAAGGTGCCAAGTTGGACCCCATGGCGGAACTCCATTTTTGTAGGTAGAATTCTCCTCCATAACAGAAATGGTTTGGGCTTAATACCAATGTCACCAACTCAATGAGAAATTCTCCTTGGGGACCGCCATGGGATTCAAGCCTGATGACGATTTGAATAAAATTGAAACGTTGCTGCTGAGTTCATGCCTCAACTTTACTTCATTCCCGGGTGCTGCTGTGATTGACAATAGAAAGAACTGGGAGGATTCGATGTACTGCCTGAGACTGGGAGGGGATAGAGGATGACAAACAGAAGTGGGTGTGTTATGAGGTAGAGGGTGGTATATTGGAGTGTGTGGGTTAGGGAGTAAAAGGTTGCAGGCTGGCAATGTGGGCTTTTAAGAAGAACACTTTTTGGAAATGTATCCTGGGCCAATTAAAATTTTGAAGCTGTCCATGACACCGGGGAAGGGTATTGTAATGGGATTAGCATAAAGTCACAGATATACTTCAGGAAAAGACACAAGGACAGCTGCAAATAGGTCCAACTCAGAAATCAGCCTTAATGAGGAAGAATCCTCCCACTTGAATAGACCCCACCCACTCAACAGACTCTGTCTCCATGAGTGCAGCTTCCATAAATAAATTTATTTAAATTTATATAAATTTCCCAGGCTGGTTTTCCATCTTACCCACACTAATAGATAGATAGATAGACAGATAGACAGACAGACAGACAGACAGACAGACAGACAGACAGACAGACAGACAGACAGACAGACAGACAGATAGATAGATAGATAGATAGATAGATAGATAGATAGATAGATATATTATAGTATACTATAAGGCAGATGAAGCATACATACCTCCCAACATGACCCTCTCCATGAGGGACACATTGCTCTGTTTCTGGACTTCTCCCTTAATTAATGATTGATATTACCTGTGTTGAAGCCCCTTTCTAATCAATTAACCTGTATGAAACAGGTGATGGCAATCATACATTATAAGGGAAGTCCAGAAACAGAGCAATGTGTCCCTCCTGGAGAGGGTCATGTTGGGAGGTATGCGCATATCTGACTTATGACCCCCTACAACTTGCAGGGAGGGAGCAGTACACAGTATATATATATATATATATATATATATATATATATATATATATATATATATATATATATGAACCCAATATTCCAAATCGCGCTCTCTGTACAATTAAGTTAAGTTAATCTTATTAGTCCACAATTGGTTAGGCAGCCTTTACCACAATGTCCCCAGAGGGATAAGGGACCCCAACAACCATATAACACCCAGTTGTGGAATGGCGCCAAGATTAATAAAAGTCCATAAATATGGTGGTCCGATATCCAGTGAAGCACTCAGGGTAATTTTTCCGATCACTTTATTTTCAGAAATATTCAAGACACGATGTACAGAAACGTACAGGGACGTTTCTGTACATCGTGTCTTGAATATTTCTGAAAATAAAGTGATCGGAAAAATTACCCTGAGTGCTTCACTGGATATCGGACCACCATATTTATGGACTTTTATTAATCTTGGCGCCATTCCACAACTGGGTGTTATATATATATATATATATATATATAGACCAAGAAAGAATGCAGCACTTCAGCCTTTTCGATATGAAAACTTTTAAGTGAAACAGCACAAGATATAGCAACGTTTCAACACATCAGTGTCGTCATCAGTGATGTGTTGAAACGTTGCTATATCTTGTGCTGTTTCACTTAAAAGTTTTCATATCGAAAAGGCTGGAGTGCTGCATTCTTTCTTGGTCTGTATTTATGATGTGGCATCGTGTGGGCACCCGCCAAGCAACATTGTGTCAAGTGGCTGTGCTGTACCACCTTGGTTTATATATATATATATATATATATATATATATATATAGCACTTACCCAGCCTCCTAGAAGGAAAGGAATGGACCAGCACTCACAGTTTGAAGTATAAAGAATTGTATTAGCAGTTACAACATGATGTGATACAAGCAGGCTGACCCAACAGCCGTTTCAACTGGATGCCTCTCCAGTTTTCATCAGGTGATGAAAACTGGAGAGGCATCCAGTTGAAACGGCTGTTGGGTCAGCCTGCTTGTATCACATCATGCTGTAACTGCTAATACAATTCTTTATACTTCAAACTGTGAGTGCTGGTCCATTCCTTTCCTTCTAGGAGGCTGGGTAAGTGCTATCAATTAATCTTTAAGGACCCTGCATCCCCTACAACATTTCTACATCTATAACTGAGTGCCGTCTTGCATATCCTAGAGTCCTGTCACGTGATTGACCACTCAGGAAGTCGAGCGGAAGCAGAGGCAGCCAGTGGGAGGAAAGACATGGAGGTGGTCCGGTGTGAACACAAAAAGGTATGTTTTGTAATGTGTTTGAATGTCCCTGCCTTGATAACGGAATTAAAACCGAAACGTCAGCCACCTGCTTGTCTGTGTGAGCTTTTCTTCTGATTAAGTCCGAGAGAGTGCCGCAGCCCCCCCCCCCCCCCCCCCCGAGGAGCGAGGAGTGCCCTAAACGAGAGTGTCAGGAATTGTAACATCCTGGTGAGACACAACTCATATTGGAACTAATGCCAGATATGCTCTAATCAAGCTTTTTTTGGGGAGTTCAACTGTGAACTTATTCCACTGACTCTCTTTTGAGGGGATTTAAGGTGTACACTATACACATATTTATTTTTAAAAAGGGGAAACAAAAGGTTTCCATTGTATCAAAATATCCACCGGAGGAATTTGGTTTCTATTCAGACATTTGTGTATCTGACTGTGATTTTCAATTTCATGACCCAGACGGGTTTGAAATCTATATATATAAGATTATGAACCCCTGATGAAGTCTCCACTGGAGACGAAACGCGTTGGGAACTGATCACGGTTCTGAAAAATAAAAGAAATCTTCAAATGAAATAACCAAGAGTGTACTTATTTTATTATATGGACATTACAATTTGAGGGCGCTGAAGACGCTATTGTTGGTGTGTTAAGGAGTATCTAGTCCCAACTAGTAGGGAACTAAGTGTCAACAGCGACCATTCATCTAAATTTCTAATAGCGCAATTTTAGAGATTTTTGTGTTGTGTGTATATATATATATATATATATATATATATACAGTGGTCGAAGTGGGGCGGTATACGGGGGTATGCCATACCGCCACTTTAATCTGAAGATACAAAAAAAACTTTTTTTTCCCCCTCAGGATGCTCTCTGATCACTCAGCAGCGCATATTGTGCTTTTGTAATACCCCTGTACAACGGGGCAGTCTGGCAGGGGACGTTGATGGACAGGGGGGTGTCCGAAGGTGCGCACTATATTCACTCTTTACTTTTCCATACCCCCACTTCAAAATTTCCACACCCCCACTTCAAAATTTCCACTTCGACCACTGTATATATATATACACATTTATGGTATGTATATTTTGGCACACAGGTGTTCTCTGCAATAAAAAGGCTGTATATTGGAAGGAAGCAGGAGACACTCCTTGGCTGCTCTGATTGTGACTAGGATGTCTTTACACATTGGTGGATGGCCAGAGCTATACACCAGTAAAAGCACATTAAGGTGTAAACTCTATGGACTGATAGATAGCAGTGCTAGAGGAAGGCAAACTCAAGTGATTACTCAGAATTTGATTCTGTATCCCCACTGACTTGAGGTCTGATTTTTGACAAGGACACAATTCTTAATTAGGCAGGGGAGGGGTGTGAAGATGAGTATACATTTTAATGAAGGAGGAGGTCAGTTCTGGGGTGTGATTGCTTTTATTGAGGGATGAGAAGTGTCAGATTTTAGTTTTTATTTTTCATGAGGGAGAAGGGGTCAAATCTGGGCTTTAGTATGGAGGGTTATATCTACAATTATTATTCATTGTTTTGGATTAAGGATAGATTATTGGTGTGATACTGTAGTTACTGAATGAGTAGGCCAAATATGGAATATGATTTTGTATGAGAGAGTGAGAGAGGGAATCAGATTAAAGCCCTGTACACATGCATCGATTTTTTTATAGAAGCAAAATCGAATCCTAAACAAAATCAAATGGTTGTTGTGTCACTTTTGATCTACATTCGATTCGATGCACGCTCCCGTTTTCACAAAATCGAACCAAAAAATCTACTGTGCTGCCAAGGAAATATCGAATTAGATCTCGTAAATCGAATGTGTACAGTGTACCATGGATGTATATCGAATTTGATATCAAATTCGATATCTAATGCAAAAGTACAGTTCTAATGCCAAATCAAATGGAAAGATCTAATGCCAGATCTAATAGAAAATCTAATCTAACATCGAATCAAAAGCAAATCGATGTGTTTGTACAGGGCTATAGTCTATGGACTTTTAATGAGTTTGTAAAAGGAGTCATTATCCCCCATAATAATTCTCACCTGTGTACCATTATGGCTGCACATCTGGCATGGAGAGAGAGAGAGGAGAATGCTGTGTGCTGGAATGTGGACAGACTAGGGAGGCTACTGCTTCTGCCATACAAGTGTGTGTACAGTGTGACAGGAGGGATGGGAATTGCTTCCTAGATTCTGCGCTGGTATCATACATTCAAACAGGGGTTTGTTTTGCCTGCTGTTTGTGTGTGGTGCTGTTTAGTGAGTTCTCATAGTATTCCATGAGTCTGATTGTACCAGGATCCCCGAAGTGCCTGGACCCCTTGAAATCTCTGGGCCAGGTGTCAGCGTTCTACTTGTACTTTCTGTCATCGAGACTATCTTCTCAACTCCATTAACTTTTTCCAGCTTTTATTTTGTTCATATATTTACCTATTCTTTTAACAGAGGCTATTTGACAATATTATTATTGAAAATAGGTGTTATATGTTACAATACAAATATTGTAGAATAAAGATTTGTGACGAATTTTGGCAAACTTTTTAAGAGCACCAGAGCCCAAACTAGAAATGGCTATTCCAGCATTAAGTTAAGTACTGTAATATAATTATTTATTAGTGGAGATCAGGGGAGGCTCTAGAAGTGCAGCTGCAGCTCAGTTCAAAATTCAAATAGTGGAGGCACAGCATCGGCCATTCCAAAAGGACTCTGTGGCAGTTGGTGTTGCTCCACTATTTTAATGTTGGAGTGTGCTGCAGCCCCTCCCTCTGGTGCCGCCACTGGTGGAGATCATTGACTTGGTGGTGTAATATTAATGCATTCAGGAAAGTATAGAGACCTTTACAAAAGTTGAGATATCGATCTATTTGTTTACACACTTTTTTAATTGTATTTTTGTTACAGTGAACATTTCAGGGGCAGGTTTAAAGATATATTTGCTGCAGATTGATTTTTCCAAACTTTGGTAGCTTGTCATTTGTATATTATTATTCCATTGCTCTGCTGCAACTTTGTACATTTGTAACTTATTCCTGTGTAGTTACTGTAAGTCACAGCCCACTTTTCTTGTACAGATGGGTGATTCATTGTAGCTGCATAACGAATAGGATCCAACTCTAATGAAAAATGAACACACCACCAGGACCTTCTCTCGCTGCATGGAGTATTGAGGCTTGGTGTATGACACATGCGCATGATACATTTATGATACAATTTAACCGGTATTGATGTTATCTATTGATGCAACCTCTGTCATAAAGAAATATGTTGTCTCCTACTTTCTCACTGAAACAGATGTGAGTAAATGACATTCCTTATAGAACAACTACAATTTATGCTAGAACAAAGTTCATTTTTAAAGAGACTTTTTTACGATTTCATGCAAAACCGAGCTTGGCAAGGGGGACCCTATTTACTTTAGTATTTGCCAATTCTTTTCTTGGCTACCTTGAAAGGCAATTATGTGCATACAGACAACAACTCTTTTCCCTCCAAAATCAAGTTATGGATTAGATTTTTGGAAGATATTCCTCTCATTTGGGATGAATCTGCAAAATATCACAGGAAAAAGGCAGAGGAAATGATTATCCACAAAGTAACTACAGGTTGGGACAACAACACTGGTATACAGTAGGGAGCTCTGAGTGAGAAGAAACTTTTTGACCCTCCATCGACAATATGATCATCTGACATCCACATAAAAGGCTACCTACAAGGATGCCATTCAGATTCAGCCACTGGTCTAAAGGATGATATAACATCTGTTACCTGTTATTATATGTGCTTAAATTTTTTTCCCTTTAATAAACAATTCACAAGCACTTAGCAAGTTTACATTATAAAAGAAAGCATTGAAACAAATATACGTGTCGTGGCTGGAAAGATTCCAGGCCAGGTCAAGTCTAGAAATAGCCAGTATGATTGCAAATACAAGTCAGCTTGTTTTAAAAAAAACTATTAGGAGTAATATCTCTGTTTGCATAGGTCTGTACTTAATTGGAACTAAATTAAAAATAAAGAGAGCGCGCACTGTGTTGATCTATTTGATTTTTTACTCAATTAAAAATAGGTATAATTACACAATAGATTTCAATAAAAATACACAATATAAATGATTACATATGCAGATACAAAAAAATAGATATAAAATTTAATTTGATTGTGGGCATCCGACATTTAATCTTAGACCTGATTAGTAAGAAGTTTCTCTGTTCAAACAGTGGAATCCTTATAGAAAAATCGGTAATAACACTCTTGAGAAGATTGATGTTAAATTCACATTGGACTGTTCATATGAAATGATATAGATATTACCAATCGCTGTCCTCGTCTGTGTGCGGTGTTAATTGCAATCCTCACATCCGTCCGCTTCAACCGGTGTTGCTCTGATGTGAATGAGCCGGTACCGGGAGCAGACTCTGTGATCTGGGTGTCTGTTCGTCCGCTACAACCAGCGTGGCCCCGAGATGGAAAGGGCTGGCGCTGGGAGCTGACAAGCCGCGATGTATGTTGCTGACGACCAGCGTGGCCCCAGGTGGAAAAGGGCTGGCGCTGGGAGCTGACAGGTCGCAGAGTATAGATGGTAGCCCAGGAATCCTGACGGACAGACGCACCTGGAAGGCACTGGGATCGAGGACGCAGAAGGCGTTGAAGTGAAACAGCAGGTAGCCGAGTCCAATGGTATAGGAGTTAAGGAGTATAAATCACTCAGAGGCGGTCAGGTATCTTTGGAGAGGTCGGATGCCACAAGTCCTTGACGCGTTTCTCCGTCTGCGAATACTGACGGTTTCATCAGATGAAACCGTCAGTATTCGCAGACGGAGAAACGCGTTAAGGACTTGTGGCATCCGACCTCTCCAAAGATACCTGACCGCCTCTGAGTGATTTATACTCCTTAACTCCTAAACCTGCTGTTTCACTTCAACGCCTTCTGCGTCCTCGATCCCAGTGCCTTCCAGGTGCGTCTGTCCGTCAGGATTCCTGGGCTACCATCTATACTCTGCGACCTGTCAGCTCCCAGCGCCAGCCCTTTTCCACCTGGGGCCATGCTGGTCGTCAGCAACATACAGCGCGGCTTGTCAGCTCCCAGCGCCAGCCCTTTCCATCTCGGGGCCACGCTGGTTGTAGCGGACGAACAGACACCCAGATCACAGAGTCTGCTCCCGGTACCGGCTCATTCACATCAGAGCAACACCGGTTGAAGCGGACGGATGTGAGGATTGCAATTAACACCGCACACAGATGAGGACAGCGATTGGTAATATCTATATCATTTCATATGAACAGTCCAATGTGAATTTAACATCAATCTTCTCAAGAGTGTTATTACCGATTTTTCTATAAGGATTCCACTGTTTGAACAGAGAAACTTCTTACTAATCAGGTCTAAGATTAAATGTCGGATGCCCACAATCAAATTCAATTTTATATCTATTTTTTTGTATCTGCATATGTAATCATTTATATTGTGTATTTTTATTGAAATCTATTGTGTAATTATACCTATTTTTAATTGAGTAAAAAATCAAATAGATCAACACAGTGCGCGCTCTCTTTATTTTTAATTTAGTTCTTGTTCTTTTGATTCTAGAAAGGCAATTTTGTCCTTCTAGGTGTCTGGGAGCAGCCATCTTAGCTGTGGACCTATATATACAGACATAAATAACCTTATAACCCACTGCGCCCGATTTTTCCACTTAGTGGTTAATTGCTTTCTGTACTTAATTGGCATGCAGCGAGGTCAGTGGCTGCTGAGGCACCCACACCCACCCACCCTCCTCCTCCCGCACAGGGCTTTTGGAGCTGGCCCTGGTTCCCAAAATATGTTGGACAATAAGAGTAGAGGTCCCCTGTATTTTAAGAACGAGCACCAGACTTCACTAGCAGGGGGGTGTAATGCCATGGCCAGGGGACATGCTTGACGGGGTCCCATGGCCAAAACATCACCCACCCTAACTAGTCAGCCTAGGCCGGAGTATTGAGGAGGTGGAGACCCCCCCCTTCCGGGGCGCCCCAGGCTTGGGCTGCACTCCTAGGCAGTGGGCTGGTTTAAAAAAAGTAATATTGCAGAAGTCCCAGCAAGCCTGCCCCACATGCTAGTACTTGGGAGAACCACAGGTACCAGTATGTGGGGTATTACAGGCCTGCAGCCCCCTGTAAAGGAAATATTAAAATAAAAACAAAAACACTGTTTTTTTTAAATATTTTATTAAAAGGCATCTTCTTTTGTTTATCCTTCTGCAGGGTCTTCACCTAGGGGCAGCCTATTAAGTTATTTTGCATGGCTGGCGTCTCCCAGGGCTTCAGCATCTTTGTTCTTCAAAGGAGCTCATCTCTGCTCCTCCTCTGGCATCGGACTGCCTGCCCCCTGTCTCGCGCTGACTAATATAGCCAGTTCAAGGGGGCAGGGTGATAAAACGGCGAGCTGTGATTGGCTGGCCACAGCCATTCTGATTTTTTTTTTCAATGCACACTCTTTCCGATCTAATGTGTCTTGTATTCATGCAACCAATCAGAATCTACTTCTTATTTATTTAGCACCCTCTAGAAGATAGTAGACAGGATCTGATTGGTTGCCCATAGCAACATCACATGTGAAGTAGGATACACATCTTAGTAAATTTCCCCCTATGTCTGTTTAATAGACTTCTTTGGATTTCAACACGCATCTTCTAGTTGACATGTGACTGTGTTATGCTATGAACTACAGTACACCACTGACATCAGCCAGACCAGATTTTGGCAGGTCTCTGAAAGCGTTTATTGTTCTGCAATATACACAGGTACTGTGCATCCAGTTTTCTTAACTGTAAACTGCATTATACTTCACAGTATTGTTCTATGTCTTAAGGTTGCCTCGCATTATTCTACATAACAAAGACTCATTAGTACTATCTAGTTGTTTGTCTATTGCTGCACAATGTCAGAGTTTTCCATCAGCAAGTATTCCTGTGTACACCTGCAATCCAAAGTCAGTGTCTTCAGAGACTTATCATATTGCCTGCATGTCTGCCTTCATACAGTATTGCTGTGAACACCTGCAGTCTTAAATTTTATGTGCCATGCTGTACCTTCAGTGTTTTATTATGTGTTTCTGTGATTCAGTTTATGTGTCTGGTACCCTGTGTTCTGCTATTGCTACAAATGTCATCTGGGATTAAGTTCCGAGCTTGTCGCTAACTATGCATGGTAACCTGAATCATTGCAAAATGCTAAATTTCTGCTATGATGCCAGTTGGGACGCCATTATTACTCTTTTCTCTGTACTCTGAGGTTAAATAAATATACAAACCTGCATATTAATTCTCATTGTTTTAGAATGAGATGTTCACAAAGCAGATGTATTATTATATTTGGGTGTCTGCATAGAATTAAATAGTGTATGTTCAGCCATTACGGAAGCAATGTGAACTTTTTTTAGGAGATGTCTTAGCTTTGCGTGTTCCCTATATGGGAACAGGGCAGGCAGCTGACATCCGGTGATGGGCCCACCCCCGGCAGCCGCATCACTGCCTAATTTCCATGGGAATGCCCAGCAATTTCATGGGAACACCCATGAAACTCTAAGCATTCCCGTGGGCATGTCCCCTTGCCGCCGCCCCACACCCGCAGTCTGCACTGGTGAATGTGAACAGGACGGCAAACTAGCAGTTTGCTGTGCCCACTCACATCCAGCGTATGCACATGCGCATTACCAAAACATCGCCCCCCCCATGCAAAGACACAGGGGAGCGAGTGATACATAATAAGACCTTAAGGCAGAATTGACATAGAGGAAGGGTTTGTAGTTACTGTGGGTTACAGTTGTCGGGAGGATCCAATAGTGAAATACATGCAATTAGTGGTATGCCACTGCCAATGAATATGTAAGTAGAGACGACCGGGTTTGGTTCATATAGAATTTATCTGATCTGAGCAGTTCAATCCTCCACGCCATGTGCGCTGTGTCATTCCAGGGCATGCCATGTGTGCCAAATTAGTCCAGTAGAGTTGCCATTTTTTTTATTTAAAAAAAGTACATATATATATATATTTTTTTACTGCAAGGGTTCAGTTAAGTGTGCTGTATCAGTCCATAGGTATCGCCATATGTGCCGTATAATACTATGGGTGCCCCATATGTACCGTATCAGTCCATAGGTGCCGCCATGTGTTCCATAACAGTCCAGGTGTGCCGCTATGTGTGCCTTATAATTCCAGGGGTGCCGACATGTGTGCTGTATAATTCCAGGGGTTCTACCATGTGTGCCGTACCAGTCCAGCAGAATTTCCCTTTTTTTTTTTTAATAAAAAAGTTTTTGTTTCCTTTTACAGTAAGAGTGCTGTTAAGTGTGCCGTATTATTATTATTATTATTATTATTATTATTATTATTATTATTATTATCCTTTATTTATATGATGCCACAAGGGTTCTGTAGCACATGACAATACATAGATGAGCAAAAGAACAAAACAAGAAAATAGTGATTTACAGTACAAATGCAAATTAGGTACATGGTAAATAAAAAGCAGTTGCAGCAGACTCTGACGCAATTATAACAGTGGCAGAAATATATTCTTAGAAAAGCACATGAGGAGAGAGGGCTTACAGTTAGAGCTTACAGTCCAGGGGTGCAGCCATGTCTGCCGTATAATTCCCGGAGTGCCACCAAGTGTGTCGTATCAGTCCAGGGGAGCTGCCCTTTTTATTAAAAGGGTGCAAGGGTGCTATTAAGTGAGGCGTTCAGTCCAGGGGTGCCATCATGTGTGCCATATAATTCCAGGTGAGCTGCCATGTGTGCTGTATCAGTCCAGAGATGCCTCCATGTGTGCCATATAATTCTAGGGGGGTGCCATGTGTGCCATATAATTCCAGGGGTGCCACCATGTTTGCCATATAATTCCAGGGGTGCTGCCATGTGTGCCATATAATTCCTGGGGTGCTGCCATGTGTGCTGTATCAGTCATGGGGTACTGGCATGTGTGCCTTATAATTTCAGGGCCTGCCATGTGTGCCATTTAATTCCAGGGGTGCCGCAATGTGTGCCACACGAGTCCAAGGAAGCTGTCTTTTTTTATGAAAAGAAAAAAGTTTTTAGATTTTTCCACTGCAAGTGCTATTAAGTGTGCTGTTTAGCCCAAGGGTGCCGCCATGTGTGTGGTATAATTCCAGAGGTGCAACCATGTGTGCCATATTAGTCCAGGGGTGCCATATAAGTCTAAGGGGCCGCCATGTGTGCCGTATCTGTCCAGGGGAGCTACCCTTTTTTTATTAGAGGAAAAAAGTTGGTACTCTTTACCTAGAAGGGCGCCCATCGCGGGCATCACGGGCATCGCGGGCATCGCATGTACCAAAAAATCGCATGCGATGCGATCGACGCGATTACCGCGATTTCCCATAGGGAACAATGTTAAATGTCCCAATTGACCCGATTTTCCATAGGGAACAATGTTAAAAGACTTGATACAGAAAAAATGACACCAGTTACCCGCGCTCACAAACAGAGATTGCTGCTCGAATTCCCACAAGATTGGGATACCACACCCAAGAACAATACCACAAGACTACAAGAAGTGGATCTTCACAGCGCTACCTCCGGCAATGCTTCTTGAATCCCTAAATGGGATCAAGACTCCAATGGTATAGAAGAGAGAAATAACAACAGTGCAGATTTATGGTTAGTGAGAGTCAATATTCTCAATCTTAAAATCTTCCAGCTTCTGATCTGATACTCTTCACCCTGAGGAAGGACTGTTTATAGTTCGAAACGCGTTGGTGTTTTTAAGAATATCTTTGTCTGGACTGACCCCCTACCTACTGGTGTGCTGTCATCTACACCACTTGGACTGCATCTCTTCCATTCCGGGTGGGAGAGGACCGTTCTTGTGAAGTGGGAGGGTGAACGTCTTGTTTTAAGGAATAAATATCGTTTTATTTGGATTACCTACATTGTCCTGTCGCATTGGATTGAAAATAAAAGATACCTTTGGATGAATATAGGGCACTGCCCTCTGGTGAGTCTGCTTTTATTATTATCTATAAAGAAACCTTTATGGGAACATCTCCTAGCTTGACTAGGTGAGTCATTTCAGAAGCTGGAAGATTTTAAGATTGAGAATATTGACTCTCACTAACCATAAATCTGCACTGTTGTTATTTCTCTCTTCTATACCATTGGAGTCTTGATCCCATTTAGGGATTCAAGAAGCATTGCCGGAGGTAGCGCTGTGAAGATCCACTTCTTGTAGTCTTGTAACAATGTTAAAAGGCCCACAGAGGCCAAATAGCCACCCTGAAGTGTGAAATGGCCCCCCCAATTGTTAACGCCACCCCAACGTCAACCCGAAGCGTGGCGAGCGCAGCGAGCCCGAGAGGGGCGGCGGTACGCGTCCTACGACTTAAAGAGTACCAAAAAGTTTTTTGTTTTTTTTACTGCAGGGTGCCGTGTCATTGTTGCTAAATGTGCATTAGCAGTCAAGGGGTAGTGCTAAGTGTGCTGTATCAGTGCATTGGGGCTGCTAAGTGTGCAGTTTAATACCAGGGCTGCTGCCAAGCATGCTGTATCAGTACTGGGGTGCTGTTAAGTGTGTAGTATCAGTCCAGGGGTGCTGCTAAGTGTGCAGTATCAGTCCATTGTTTGTGCTGCCCACTTGTGTCGCTTAGCTTAGTCATTCAGCTACCTCTGTGCAACCCTTTGGCCTAAAAATAATATTGGCCCTTATTCTGGTTGGTGCGGCCAGAGCCGCACACGGGGCTCCGGCCGCACAAACCAATCCCCGCCCACCCTACGGATCGCCACGGCCGTCCGTACACGGACGGCTGGCGATCCGCATAAAAATGGTGGAGGCAACGCCTCCACCATGGTGGGAGCTGCCCCCTGCATTTGATGGTCGTCGACCATCGAAGGCAGGTCCGCACGCCGCGGCAGCTCCCGCAAGCTGAGACCACACGGACAATCGTCCGTGTGGTAGCTTGTATGGGGGCTGAAAGCTGACATCCGGCGACGTCAGCTTTCCGCCCCCATGAGTTGCGTCATGGCCTCATTACCATGCATACGCCCCGCGTTTGCATGGGAACGCCCGTGAAACGCGGGGCGTACACATAGGGAAATGAGGGCATGATGCCTCTCACGCCCCTATACGCCCCCTTTGCGGCGGACGAAATACGTCTGCGGCGAAGGGGGCTGCACATGCGCAGATTGACCTCTGCGCATGTGCAGTGTAAAAACATCGGCGGTACGGCCGCACGCGGGCCGTACCGCACGAACTAGAATAAGGGCCTAAGTGAGCTGTTCAGAATAGACTGGAAATGGGTGGAAATGAATGTTATTAAGGTTACTTATACTGTGGAAACAAACAAACAAAAATTTCTGTCATTTAAGCCGTTTTTATGATTGTTTCCAAAAGAAAAAAATACCGATCCAAAACCAAAAAAGGGTAGTTTTGGCAAAACCAATCCAGATCCGAAACATGAATGGAGATCCAGATCCAAAACACAAACCACAAAAAGTGTCCGGTGCACATCCCTATATGTAAGTACAGGATAAGTTTCACAACCCCACTAGAAAAATAGAGATATATTTCTGAAAGCTTTTAAATAAACAAAAACAAAAGATTATGGGCCTAATTCAGCCTGGATTGCTAATCAGAGAATACGCAATACGTTTGATTACTGAATGACTACGTGTGTGCAGCGTGTGCATGCGTGGTGGCAATTAGAGAATAAATATCGTAAGTACGTAAGTCGAAGACTAGTCGCAGTTTGATTGATAGGAAGCCGGCATTTAAGAGCAGGAGCATGGCATTTTCTGGGCGTGTTTGTGAAACGTGAGTCTCTGACATCAGGGATAACCACTTCCAGCCTGGTTCTTGAGTAGAAGTGGATTAAACTGTTAGATGATTTGCCATGCGTTCTCAAATTTGCTAGGGGTGTTTTTTTCTTTATGTCCGGATGTCAACTATTTAATTGTAGGTAACTAATTTTTCTCTAACTAGCGATCCATACCGAATTAAGCCCTATATGCAGTGCGCTAAATAATAGTAAATAATTCCAAATGCGCATCTAACTTTATATCATTATTTATTCAAAATATGTATATATCATACACAAAAAAATATATAAAAACAGATCCATAACTAAGGGTGAGTGATCAGTGTAGCCGAACAGAGGTGCCGATTCAGACCTGAGCTCCGAAAACTTGCAGCCCAGCGATCAGGGAAATACCACCCTGCTGAACGCACTCCCCCACCCATGTGCACATCTAGGATTGCGATCACAGCCGTGCACATGAGGGCAAAACCGTTCAAATCACTTACCATCGAATCGTTCTCCCCTGTTCGCAGCGACGAGTAGGCCAGGACTTACTCGGCACTGTGATAGCCATGGGGAGAATGATGCCGCTGATCTGCGGCTGTCCCTCCCAACAGCCAGAGAATGCCTGCATTTTCTGGGGAACTCCCAGGAAATGCATGGTTATTGCCCCCAAATGATCACCCTGCAAGCAGCCAGCTATGGCTAGCAATCAGTGGCTGCCTTTACATGGACAGCTTACAGCGTGCCGTGTGCATGTGCAGTGATTTGATAATAGCCTGTGCTATGAAATTGCAGCTGTGCAATCAGGTATGAATCAAGCCCAGATGCTGGGCTATGTGTATGACAACATCGCTGCCGCACATCCATTTTAATTGAAGCATTACTTACTGTAGACTGCCTGTATTATAACTTCATATATTTCAAGCTATTTCTACTATTCTGAATATTATTGTCACCGAGTGACTTGGATGTACTCGCCCAGCAGTCCCTTAGCCTCCTGCACCCAAAATATTCGCCTATAGCAGCTGCCTTTCCCAGGAGAAAGATCATGGAGTGCACTTTGTGTGCATGAAGTGACATAAGTTTTATGGCCTATGCATGAAATGTATTCCAGAAGCCCTCGGCAACAAGGGATGGGGTGTTTTGTTTTTCTGAAGGTCGGATTGGTTATTATATATCAGGCTGTTATTGGTTAGGAATTGTTATGGCTGTGGTTTAAGGTTAGGATTATGTGAGATTCTAGAATATTCTGCCTCTTTGATTTGGTTGTTGGGTCATTCCTTCGTTTACTGGTTATCAGTTTCCCCAAATGTTCTGGATTACTCTCAGTATCCAGAACTGAATCTGTTCAGATGGTTAGGGCATCGTGGGTTGCGGTTTTCGCAATTTAGGCAGACATTCGAAGAGGCAGTGGATAGGTTTGGTTTTCCATTATTTTTAATTGTACACTTAGGGGGTAATGATTTAACATCCAGAACCTGTCTGGAGGTTAGATTCGAGATCAGGAACGAGTTAGTAGATATTTTGCAGCGTTTCCCCTTTTGCAGAGTTTTTTGGTCGAACATTATACCAAGGCAGAATTGGAGGGGTGCTCTTAATCCTGGTGCAATTGACCTGGTTAGACGGAGGGTGAACTCAGTAGTGGGTCGAGCTGTCTGTCAGCATGGCAGATACTCGATTCTGCATGCGGGTATCACCTTCCGCGATCAGAGGTTGTACAGGAGCGATGGAGTACACCTTTCAGAAGAGGGTATGGCCTTGTTCCTTAGGGATATTTTAGAGAGTTTGAGGGGTATGTAGTTTAGTCTATGGTGGCGGTGCCGGATCGGAAGATCTCGGCAGGTGGCCGGTCTCAGAACGGTGGCTAGGTTAATTTGTACATTAACACCTTTTGAGATTTATTTCCCTTGAGGGGCAACTCCTTTGGAGAAAGTGACTTTAGCATGGCAACAGTTTTTCCTTCAGGGGCATCACCGATCCAGGTGGGCCCCTTATGTCGCTTTAGTTGAAATGTGACCTGATGGGGAATATTTAGATCGTTCAGGCAGGTGGCCTGAACTTTAGTTTAAAATTTTATTTTAAGGACAGGGATGTGGCAGGAGGCCAGTTCTTGTTCTTTTGGGCAGTCGGCCCAAGAAATCTTTATTTAAAGCTGTTCTGACCTCGCCACCACAGATAGTTAAATTTAAATATTATAATTAGATCAAATAGGCCGCCCTCTTTCAGAAAAATAAAAAGACGACCCCATTCACCACATTTCAGTTGTCCGTGTCGTTATTTTAGATAAGATGATTTGAATGGTGCATGAATGCAGTGGGTCATGAAAGACTTAAGATCATGGAGTGCACTTTGTGTGCATGAAGTGACATAAGTTTTATGGCCTATGCATGAAATGTATTCCAGAAGCCCTCGGCAACAAGGGATGGGGTGTTTTGTTTTTCTGAAGGTCGGATTGGTTATTATATATCAGGCTGTTATTGGTTAGGAATTGTTATGGGTGTGGTTTAAGGTTAGGATTATGGGAGATTCTAGAATATTCTGCCTCTTTGATTTCAAACGTTGCCCGCCCGCCCGCCCTAAATGGTAGGTAGTAATTCAGTTTCAGTTTTATTTGTCGTCTTTTATTGAGAGGCCGGTCTCAGAACGGTGGCTAGGTTAATTTGTACATTAACACCTTTTGAGATTTATTTCCCTTAAGGGGCAACTCCTTTGGAGAAAGTGACTTTAGCATGGCAACAGTTTTTCCTTCAGGGGCATCACCGATCCAGGTGGGCCCCTTATGTCGCTTTAGTTGAGTTGTGACCTGATGGGGAATATTTAGATCGTTCAGGCAGGTGGCCTGAACTTTATTTTAAAATTTTATTTTAAGGACAGGGATGTGGCAGGAGGCCAGTTCTTGTTCTTTTGGGCAGTCGGCCCAAGAAATCTTTATTTAAAGCTGTTCTGACCTCGCCACCATAGATAGTTAAATTTAAATATTATAATTAGATCAAATAGGCCGCCCTCTTTCAGAAAAATAAAAAGACGACCCCATTCACCACATTTCAGTTGTCCGAGTCGTTATTTTAGATAAGATGATTTGAATGGTGCATGAATGCAGTGGGTCATGAAAGACTTATTAAGTCCCCCCGGCACTCATATTCCCCCAGGTCTTCGTTCAGACAAGGCTGCTATAGGAGGCTGGGTGAGACAAGTGGAAAAACTGGACCAGTACTGGAACACACTCTGCTCTGGTAATATGTATATGTACATGCAACAATGCACAGGGTATGATGATAATAATACAATCATCCCTGTGGCAGCGCACACAGAGTCTCACTGAACTTTCAATTGAATACAACAATGCATATGGTGATAATGCCAAAAATAAATGTCACAACAATGCAGAAAGGTAAATATATAAATAGAAAACAATTGGGAAGTATGATAATAAATTCCCGCTTAGCTTAACGTAGGCTTTAACAAACGCCAGGCGATAGGGAACGACACCTAAAGACCAAGGGACCGGTGATTGCAGGAATCTCTGAGAAGGTTCAGGATCAAATGCAGGGACAGGACAAACAGGAATGGAAAACCTATAGCCGGTGTCTAAGAAAAGGGCTCAAGGGAATAAATAGGCAGGTCCTTCCCATGACCCTTTGGGACTGGTAATGAAAGTGATAGAGCAAAGGTGTGCTAATTATCCAGCTGCCTCCCCAGAGTTCTCAGCCACCGCTCCCCAGCGTCACCATTGCCCAGGCAACCACCAGAAACCAGCTCTGTCCTCAGATGGCAACAGGAAGCTCAGATGGCAACAGTCAGTGAGAGACTGGCATTGCTGGTTACCTAGCAACCGCCCGGATGCTCACAGAGACGGAGCAATGTCCTGATCAGCCGCAGCATGATCCCTGACACCATGCAGCCGACAGGGCGTACGCAAATACACAGCAGCATCCCGGGCAGCAGCACCGCAGCCCCTAACATTTATAATTAGGCCCTTATTCAGATCTGATCGCAGTACAATTTGTTCACAAAATGATAAAAACCATGTGCACTGCAGGTGGGGCAGATGTAACATGTATAGAGAGAGTTAGATTGGGAGTGATTTTGTTTCTGTGTAGGGTAAATACTGGCTGCATTATTCTTACACTGCAGTTTAGATTTCCGTTTCAACACACCCCACCCAAATCTAACTCTTTCTGCACATGTTACATCTGCCCCACCTGCAGTGCACCTGGTTTTGCCCATTTTGAGAACAAATTTGTACTGCGATCAGATCTGAATAAGGGCCTTAGTGTATATCAGGATCACAGCAATTTGGACACATTAACTGCAGAATATCGCGTATCTTTCATACATGGTCATTTTATATTAGTGTGTTATAATTATTTTTTTATTATAAAACTGTATTAAAGGTTTCTAAGGAAAAAAGCATTATTAATGGTGCAAGTCATTACAATAACCAACACATGACAAAATGTCATTAAAATACATAGGATAAGAAAAATAATGAGAACGGGTGGGAGATGGCAAATGCTACAAGGAGAGTTTGATGTTTTGAAAGGAAGATAGCAGCAAGAAAAAAGGAGCTGAAAAGCTCACCGGAAGGGCACATGGCTTAGAGCTGGCATTAGGTTCCTGTACACTGATATAGCATAGAGGCCAATGGCCAGAAGGCAAGTGGCCACTTATACTCAGAGAGGCAGAGAAGGAGAACATATAGAAAAATCAAATATATATTCCATTTTAGCAACATACCAAGCTATCAGCTCGTTATAAGTGAGAGGATTGGGCTGTTTCCAGGCTTTGGCTAATTAATATTGAGCTGTTCTAGCTGCACTAACAATGTGGAGAATCAATATGTAAACAGAGTTAGAAGTCTGGCAGACTGGGGCACACAGAAGCATTTGAGCTAGAAAGAGTGAGACTGGGGCTTTTACTGAGCTGATAAGCACTTAAACAAACACCCAAAAAGGAGTAAAAAGAGGGCAATTCCACCATATACAACATGGCCATAACCCCACCAGCATTGGTCAAACACATTGGGATAGACCCTATGTAATCACTCAGGGACAAGGTATGCAGAGTGAAGACCTTGAAGGCATTCTCCTTAGTAGAAACTTTAATGGACCACTTTGAAACAAATGATCTAATCACCATTCATTATTCATCACCAAGATTCATCCTAGCTGCATAAATTGTACAAGAGAGTTTTAAATCAGTGTTCAGAAGGGAAATAAGTGAGGAATCATTGCCTGATTTCAGAAGATCTGTAATTTTAGCCGTTGTATTGTCCAGATGAAAAGTTTTGACAACCAAGATCTGGTTAAATGTGACAGTTAATTGGGAATCAGAGATAATTGAAAATGTTTTGTAATAGGGGAGTCCATAAGGGCCACGCACCTTGGAAGGCTTTTGTAGCATGAGGACATTATAACATTCCTCATCAGTAATAGAAAGTCCCAGTGTAGTAGAGGTCAAGGAATCCATTTGAGGTAGGGTTCAAGAGAAAAGGTATGCACAGGTGGAAGGTGAGGGGGGTGCTTATCAAGGAATTCTAGAGTTGGTTATAATAGTCTTTTAAAATGTTATTAATATCAGATGGGATATACTGGAAAGGGGTGCCGGATGACTGACCGGCAGTTGGAATTCCGACAGTCATTACACCATCGTCGGAATCCCGATTGCTAAAAGCCCGACCGTCAGACAGCGGCTATTCTCCCTTCATAGGGGTCTCCAACCCCCATAGAGGGACAATAGAATAGGTGGCGAGCGCAGTGAGCCGCTGTGCCCACAAAGGGGCTTCATTGTGCTCGCCCCACTGTCTGAGTCCCTGCAGTCGGGATACCAACGTTGGGCTAATGACTGTCGGAATTCAGACTGACGGTGTGTTATACCACACCCACTGGAAAACATCCAGCAGGGTCTGCTGAAGTGGCTAAAAAGGCCTTGCAGCTTTTGAGGCAGTGGGCTAGAATAATGTCCTTATTACTCTTGTCATAGTATTCATAGAAGAGTTGGTTGAGCCAACAAAGTCTCTTCTAATTTTTTTACGACAATGGGGCAGATGTATTAAGCTTTAACAAGAGATAAATCCAAGGGTGATAAGGAGAGATAAACGTCCAGCCAATCACCTGCTAACTGCCATGTTACAGCTTGTGTTTGAAAAAAGTCAGTAAGGAGCTGATTGGCTCTACGTTTATCTCTCTTTATCACACTTGCATTTATCTCTTGTTAAGGCTTAATACATCTGCCCCAATATATAATGGCCAATTTTGGACAAAACCATGCTGCACTGCAGGTGGGCCAGATGTTACATGTGCAGGGAGAGAGTACAATTTTGCTGAGTTATTTTGTTTCCGTGCAAGGTAAATAGCGGCTGCTTTACTTTTACACTGCACTTTAGATTCACTTTGAACACACCCCATCGAAATCTTGCTCTCTCTGCACATGTTACAACGTTATTTATGGGGATATCACTTCTCCAAGTTTCATACATTTACCCCTGAGTTTCTGCTAGTTCCTGCTGAACCCTTGGAGTGCTAGGAAAAATCTATTTTGTGTAATTTTTTGCTAAGAATAATTCTACTATTTCAAGCACCTGAGGAGTGTTGATAAATTGATTGAGCAAGTTATAGGTTATAATACATATGCAGTGTATCAATTGCACACCACAGCACTTCACAATATATATACTGTACATAAGCCTGTACAGTATATGCAACCAGTAACACTGAGACATCAGACAAGCTCTATTACCGGAACGGGGCATCACATGTAACTAGCATTACTGCCTCACAGCGCTGAGGTCGTGGGTTTAATTCCCATTATGGCTCTAACTGTGCAGAGTTTGCATATTCTCCCTGTGTTTGCATGGATTTCCTCCGGGTACTCCGGTTTCCTCCCACAATCAAAAATATACAGGTAGGTCAATTGGTTTCCAACAAAAAATTAACCCTAGAATGTCTGTGTGTGTGTACATGTGGTAGGGAATGTAGATTATAAGCTCCACTGGGGCAGGGACTGATGTGAATGATCAACTATACTGTGTAAAGCGTTGTGGAATATGTAAGAGTACGGGGAGGGGGCCCCCACCCGCACCACTACCACTGCACACAAGGGTACGGAGAGGGTCGCCGCCCGCACCACTATGCGCCGCACAAGGCTACGGGGGCAGCCCATCCGCACCACTGCGCACAAGGCTACGGGTGAGAGGGGCAGGGCTGTGCTGCGTAACATAGCCGCATGCTGCTGAATAAGATAAGTGTGGCAGGGGCACTAATGAGCGGAACATCAGAGGCAATGGAGCCAGTGCCCCCTTTAAGCCTTGTGCCCGGCGGCAGATGACTCCATTGCCTCCGGAAGTTCCGCCACTGGTATGTGCTATATAAGAAACTTAATACATAATAAATAAATAAATCTGCTATGCAGGTATGGCCACTATCACTCAGGGAGTGTTTAACTAAGAAGTTTGTCTGTTCTGCCACTGCACCTCCACGGCTGACCTGGGTCCCAGCAGGGTACTCTTAAAACGAGCTCATACCTGAATAATCAGTACACAGCAACTCCCCACTTGACACCCCTATGTGCCTCACTATAACATTATGTTCTCCCTTTAATTGATTTAAAATGAAAAATTCCCCCAAAATTGCTCCCGAAATTAATCTGCTATCACTGTTATATAATGACATTAAAATAATTGATCATGATATATGTACCACATACAATATATTATAATGTATTGTTATACTTGCACATACTTCAACAGATTCTGTAACACTTTAGCTTGAATATTCATTGTGTCTATCTTGGTGGCAGCTATTGTGAAATTCCATGAAGTACGTGCAGCCTCCATCCCATTTACCTGATTTAAATACTTTTGCCTGTTTTTGGCCGTAGTCCATAACGAATATAGAATGACTTTGCCCCCAAGTCATGTCTACTCAGCTCATGTCAAAAGTTGAAAATTCTTCAACAGCCATAATCACCTGAAACCTACACGTGGAAAAAACAAAGGTGGTGGAGATCTCAAAATTAATAAGTAATAACTAAAAGGATCTGATCAATTGGGTATCACAATATAAAATGTAAGTTTAATAAGAATAATTAACAACATAATGTATGAATCATATTGTATAAATAATAAAACAAAATACAACTAAAAAGTATATATTGAAAAATGCACTTCAATAAAGGAAGAATTGGATGGACCGTACACTTAGAATATGTCCCGCTTGTTCCTAGTATGCTCTCCTGCAGATTGCTATAGTAATCCAGATGTTACTTCGCAAGCAGTACTGGTTGGGTGGGTGTCCATAAACCTGGCTGGATGCCTTATACCTTGTATGGTGGAAAAGTGGCCCTGTCTAGGGCAGTCAATGAAGGCTCCAAGTTGTTAGCAGGTGGTGGAGTACCATGTATGGTAATCCAGTAAGCGAAGCAAATTTTGGGGGTCCCAATGCTAAAAAGTGGTGGAGAGCTGGTCCAAGTAGGGTATCGAGTAGGTCCAAGTCCAAACTAAGAGTGTTGGCTGACGCGTTTCGTCCTGGGACAACTTTTTCAAAGGTTGAAACCTACACGCACCATGTACTGTATATCTACAGTATGCCCAATAGCGTTGTTTCAGGATTTACTCATCCAGGCGGCTGCAGTTTGACTTATAAAATGACACATAACACATGTTAGTTTCTGACTGTTCCCAGTACTTAGGCTGTATGTAAATATTACATGCTCATGGACTGCTCCCTCACATTAATATTGGAAAAATTATAAGGGCCAGATTCACTAAGCTTCAAAAAGTGATAAAAAACATTACCAAATTCGGTACTTGTTTCCTAGCACGGCGCCCGTCGTGGGTCATCGCATACCTTAAGTTAAGGTATGCGATGGACGCGACTGACGCGATTTTAGGGCTATTTTTAGCCTTTTCCCCGACAATTAAAAAATCGCGTCCATCGCATGCCTTAACTTAAGGTATGCGATGCGACCGACGCGACCGACGCGATTTAACATTGAATGCATTGTATTCAATGTTAAATTCCTATGTAAAATCGGGTCCATTGTATGTCATTATAATGTATATAGTGTGGCGAGCGCACCGAGCCACCGAGCCCGAAGCGTGGCGAGTGCAGCGAGCCCCGTGAGGGGACGCGTAATACCTGTGAATTTATGCGCGTGCCCTCGCCACGCTTTGGGCTCGGTGGCTCGCTGTGCTTGCCACACTATATAAAATCAACTCCACAACGACGTGGATAGTGGGGGTATGAAAAGGTCAGAGGACGCATACCGCCGCCCCGCGCGGGCTCGCTGCGCTCGCCACGCTTCAGGTTGCCATTAATTGTGGGGTAGCGTTAACAGTGGGGGGGCATTTAACATTGGGGATACAATGAACATTGGGGATACAATGAAAATTGGGGTCTGGAGGGCATTTAACATTGGGGCCAATGTAAAATCGGGTCTCAGGGACCATTTGACATTAGTTCCAATGTAAAAATCTCGTTTATCGCATCGCATGCGATTTGGTTGCACGCGATGCGATCAACGTGATTTTTTTAGGTCCCGGTGGATACAATTTTTATCGCTGGCGCCGTGCTAGGAAACAAGTACCCCAAATTCAAAGGGTTTGGGTGCTATCCTGTTCTGTAAAACATGCTTATGTAGTGTTTGTGGGTAAACTGTATAAACATGAGATTTCTAAGTTACATATTGATTGCATCGTATACTGAGTTACTATTAAAACCAGTGCTTCCTCTATGGATGAGTAGAAATACCATGTTCTATAGGATTCTGTGGAAATTATTAACATTTCTTTAGATTGTGCACATGAAAAGGCTGTTTCTTAATAATTCCTATTAAATGGAACATTTACCTTGTAGAAAGCTTCCTTACTAATTATGTTTCCATTAATAATATAACGCGTGTCTAGCTCCATATGTTTGAATTGCATTATTTATGGATGATGTCTCTAAGACATTCTAGCAATGTCAGCTATGTCTCATAAAACTCTGCTGATCTTCAACAAGACATAAAAGACAAGATATAGATTGAATATGTAACCCACAGCACATCATGATTTTGTATAAAGCACAGTGTTCATGACTTGAACTTTCCTTGAACTATCAAATCAGACAGATGAACTTTGGCCTTTTCTGTGTAGACAGTGACTTGATTTTTTAATCTCAATCCATGCTCACAAAATTAGCCATCGCTGAATCTGCAAGGATAGGATTCAGAAGTGTATTAGATGGATACAGTAGCAGAATACATTGAGGTTAGATGGGTCGGCCATTTAAGGGTCAAAGCTTCTGAAATACAGTGTTGGCCCATTTCTTGGGGAGACAGTGATGATTCAGTGTATACAGTAGCTTCATTTGTGACTGATTTTTGCTCTAAATTTCTATTTGTTTTTCTCAATGTACTCATTTATGCACAATGCATAAAGGTTCAAAGTTTGCACTTAATCATTGCATCCAATAAGATACTTCATTTTAGGGATGTGCAGGTTCTGATTTACTCTGATTTCAAAGCAGGATCTTATTGGCTATCCTAAATCACATGACAGTTGTTGACAGTTGATAGCCAATAAGGTCCTGCTTTTAAATCAGAGTAAATCAGAGCCTGCACATCTTTACTTCATTTAAGTGTCTAGCTTTGTTCTAGTGTACATCTGCAACACATGCCATTGAAGTATTAAATCAGGTGATGCAACAAAAGAAATACAGGGAGGTGAAAAGGTGCCTTTACAGTAACAGCATGCTTTGCAAGTCTCCCTGCAGCAAATGTGCACTAAATAATATGACAATAGTTGGTTTTAATCACTTTATTTACAACAAATCAGACAGAATTTGTTTACATATTTATCTACATGAACCCTTTTAGATCCAACGTCTAGTCAAGCTCAATAGCCGTAGTGCTAATAGCAGGTCCAACAGAGGCGTAACTCTGAGAGGCAATAGAGTCATCTGCCGCCGGGCTCCTGCTCCCAAGGGGGCACCTCTCCGCCCCTGTGAGTTTAAATCAGTTAACTGAATGCCACTTCTGTGACTGACTCCCCTTCCTAGCAGGCCAAGGTCACTTCACCATCTTTTTATTCTAAACATATACACATGCATTCATATATTTATATAAGGTGGTGTGTTTGTGTGTGTGTATGTGTGTGGCGCAAAATTTTTCTTGCCTCCAGGCAACTGGGACGGACTTATGCCACTGAGATCCAACGGTGAGCCACTTTAAAACAAGAATATTAACATCGTTCAACATTCAATGGCCATAAAAAATACAGTTAATTTAAACCAGACTGTTTTAATTGCAAACAAAAAAAATTGGACTGCTACAGCATAAGTGCTGTCTATCTACGGCCTTCCACTGCTGCAGAGAAGGACTGCAGCCAGAGAGTGTTTATTGTGGAAGGGACTTTACGGACTCTGTATAATACATTTTTTAACATCCATGAACACATAAAGTACTTTCTCATATTTTCTAAACTAATGAAAGGCTAGCAAACCTTTTTTTTTTGTATAATGACAATCATCTATTCATCCATTTAGGAGTGAGCCAAAAGTAGGTTCCATATTTACAGCCTAATTCAGACCCACTTACTAAGCAGCATTATTTCACTACCTAGCGAGCGGGTAAATGCCACCCGCCAGGGGAGCGAATGCCCGCCCCGTTTCACTGACTGAATGTCTGCGACTGCATGCAAATAGATGTGTATGCTTACACATCCATTATCATGTGGCCATACGGGCAAAAAATCATTCAATTGTCACCAGCCATTGAATCGTTTTCGCCCGCTCGCAAATAAAGTCTGAACTGACTTTTATCGGCCGGTCTTCTTTCCAAGGGAAACGGGCACCGTTTTCATGGGGCCATTCATAAAACACTGGGAGTTCCCCTGCCCCAGCTCCCTCTCAGCCCCCTTGTCTCCCCTTAGTGTGCGAACGCCTGGCTAGTGTGATACTCACCAAAGGCATCGCACATCAGGTCTGCGCATGCATGTTTTTGCCCATACACATGCGCAGACCCGGAACATCGGTCACTGGGCCAAATTCGGCTCATACCAATTAAACTTGAATCAGGCCCTTAGTTCAGATTTGTTACCTTGATACAATGGTTGTGCCTGGACTCAGTCTTGTCTGTTCTATTAAGCTCACATAGTCAAAAAGATTAATTTACATGAAAATGAACCAAAGTCAACACATAATCATTGGCGCCCATAATATGTTTTTCTCTTTTGACAGTTACATTAGTATTGGAAATTTTTATTACTATTACTATTATTTTCTCTAATTATTATAGCAATATTGTTAGTATATTTGTAGCATTATAGAACTATTGGTACTTGTGAGTTATCTGGGCGTCCGATTTTTTGATTGTATGCCTTAAGTTAAGGCATACAATCAGATGCGATGCGATATCGCATCGCATCGCATCGCATGCGACCATCGGATGCGATGACCCGATTTTTCCATAGGAATCAATGTTAAAATGGACTGAGTCCATTTTAACATGGAATTCAATGGGAAAAAGGGGTCCTTTTCATACCCCTACTATCCAAGTGGGCATGGAGTTGGATATAAACCTGTGGCGAGCGTAGCGTAGCGAGCCACCGGTGGCGTAGCGAGCCACCGAGCCCGAAGCGTGGGCTCGCTACGCTCGCTACGCTCGCCACGCTTCGGGCTCGGTGGCTCGCTACGCTCGCCACAGGTTTATATCCAACTCCATGCCCACTTGGATAGTAGGGGTATGAAAAGGACCCCTTTTTCCCATTGAATTCCATGTTAAAATGGACTCAGTCCATTTTAACATTGATTCCTATGGAAAAATCGGGTCATCGCATCGCATCGCATCGCATCCGATGGTCGCATGCGATGCGATGCGATGTCCCGATCCGACCCGATTTAAAAATCGGACGCCCGGATAACTCACAAGTACCGAACTATTTTTGCAAAGCTGAGGACACAGAGGGGAACGTTTTAATTGATTTGGGTCAGAACTACAAAATTAAAATGTTGTGTAGTGTTTACATGCATGTTCACCTGCTCGTGCCATCTCCCCACCCAACACCTACCTCGACAATGTCGCCGCCCCAACGGTGCTCGTCGAGGCCAGTATCGCCAAGTGTGTATGTACTTGCAGCTACCAGCACCCTTATGGGGGGGGGGGGGGAATCTTAGAATGCACACCCAATATACATGAGGTGCTATCATGCTGGGACTTGTAGTTCTGCAAAGAAAAACATGTGGTGCAGATGCACACTCCATATTATTAATCAATCAATCAATAACAGAGGTTCTTGGTATATCAATTGGCCAAGAAATATTTGCCCACCAACCAGCTTCACGGTAACCTCATTTCTGGTGGGTCCCTAATACTAAGTTTGGATCTGGGGCGCGGAACCCCAAAAAGGCCAGCATAAGCAAGTCACCCCAGGGCAGCACACAAGTGAAAAAACTAAGCTAGAAGTGTGTTAATAAGAAAGTAGCAGAAGCTAGAGGTTAAAATGTGTAGTGCTAGAAAGTATAATATTAGTGAAAATTAAATAGTGCTAAATAAATGTTAGGGTGTGCCACCCCGAAAGCAACTTGGTTACACCAACCCGAGGGGAGCCGCGCCCCAAATCCATCCCCAAGACTAGCAATAAGTGTCAATTTTTAGGTCTTACCTTCATTGTGCCTACAGTTTGCAGTCTGTGGCTACCAGGGACCAAGCTGGTGAAATAATATTCAGATCAGGTGGGCAAGGTGCTACTCTAAGTTGAAGGAGTCCCAACCTTCAGGTGTACAGGTGTACACAATTTTAGCTTATGGGGGGGGGGGGGGGGGAATCTTAGAATGCACACCCAATATACATGAGGTGCTATCATGCTGGGGCTTGTAGTTCTGCAAAGAAAAACATGTGGTGCAGATGCACACTCCATATTATTAATCAATCAATCAATAACAGAGGTTCTTGGTATATCAATTGGCCAAGAAATATTTGCCCACCAACCAGCTTCACGGTAACCTCATTTCTGGTGGGTCCCTAATACAAAGTTTGGATCTGGGACGCGGAACCCCAAAAAGGCCAGCATAAGCAAGTCACCCCAGGGCAGCACACAAGTGAAAAAACTAAGCTAGAAGTGTGTTAATAAGAAAGTAGCAGAAGCTAGAGGTTAACATGTGTAGTGCTAGAAAGTATAATATTAGTGAAAATTAAATAGTGCTAAATAAATGTTAGGGTGTGCCACCCCGAAAGCAACTCGGTTACACCAACCCGAGGGGAGCCGCGCCCCAAATCCATCCCCAAGACTAGCAATAAGTGTCAATTTTTAGGTCTTACCTTCATTGTGCCTACAGTTTTCAGTCTGTGGCTACCAGGGACCAAGCTGGTGAAATAATATTCAGATCAGGTGGGCGGAGTGCTACTCTAAGTTGAAGGAGTCCCAACCTTCAGGTGTACAGGTGTACACAATTTTAGCTTATGGGGGGGGGGGATCTTAGAATGCACACCCAATATACATGAGGTGCTATCATGCTGGGACTTGTAGTTCTGCAAAGAAAAACATGTGGTGCAGATGCACACTCCATATTATTAATCAATCAATCAATAACAGAGGTTCTTGGTATATCAATTGGCCAAGAAATATTTGCCCACCAACCAGCTTCACGGTAACCTCATTTCTGGTGGGTCCCTAATACTAAGTTGGGATCTGGGGCGCGGAACCCCAAAAAGGCCAGCATAAGCAAGTCACCTACCAGCTACCAGCACCCTGCCAGGTCCCATCACACAAAATGTCGCCCCATGTCACCTCTGTTTGTATCAAACTTGCCAACTTTTTGTTTATCCTCTTCAGGAGAGGCCTGGAGAGGAGACCTTCAGCAGTGCTTCTGGGGGAGGGGCCAAAGTCTGCCATCGTCCATCCTTAGAAATGCCGTGATTTGTGGGTGTGTGTTGAGGGGGTGAGGCTAAACTTATGTGATTTGCATCTTTTCAGCCCCCCCACTCCATGTACACCTGCAAATGCCAGTATGTAACCAGCAGGGTAGGGGAATGCGGGCGTCCTGCAGCACTCGGGAGGCTTGCCCACCCTTCTGGGAGGCTATGCAATATGGTTTGTATACTTAATGCTCATCATATCACACACACACACAGGAGTGTATGGCTCATTATATCAAAATGTTGCCATAACGTTAGAGAAATACAATGACACCTTCCTGTGATCCCCACCAGAACTATGAGAAGTTCCATAATAGGAGACATGCATGGTGCGGAGTTTATATCATGAAAGATGCAGGATTGCTAGAGGGGGCTTTCCAAATGCAGTCCACAATCTCCCACTCTGCACAACATTGGAACAATGAGGTAGTCTGGAGGAGCAGTAGAAGAACCAAGTAACGATCCCTGGACATTAATGTACACATTGGTCTTTTAAAACACTGGATACTGTACAGAATACAGTATTACTATCTAATATTATAGATGGTCTATAGTATAGGCTGTATCAAACATTTAGATAATATAAATAAGTGGTCAGGAAAATATTAAATATTCAGTACCATTATAAATACACAAAAATAATGGAACCAGTACTTTCTAAGTTCACATTCTCCAACCTCATTGTAAGGCTCCTGTCTCTTCTTTCTGACAGCTACTCTCTGGTCTAGTGCACTGATGGAGGACTCAGATCCACAAAAAGCAAACTTGTTAGAAGCTGTTACCACTAGGCATGTGCAGCAGCTCTGCTCTTATTGCTATTGTCATAATTGTAGCCACTTGCCAAGAAGAGAGGGTTTCCGGCAACTGGAAACCACCCCTGCGTTTGCCTATGTGCCAACCTTCATTATTGTAACAGCAATCACAATAAGGATGAGTGTTCTAGGAAAGTGATGAGTGAAAGCAACAGGGCCTGGAAAATTTAGCGTTGCATATTTGATAATTGAAGCTTTTGTGTTCTGGTCACAACTGAGACTTCTGCACCACTTCCTGCTATAACATAGTGTTATTTATTTGCTCTATATTATATTATGTAACAGTACAAAATCGATACCACAAAACTCACATTTATTTCCTGACAGAAGATCCAGTCATTGGAGAGGCATTCTGGGAACTGCAGTATGCTCCTAATTAAGAATAATATAATAAGTAAGCACTTAGCTGTAATACCATGTCTAGAAAGCTCTCAGTTGCCATCTACCTCTGCAACAGAAATAAGTCCTGCTCTTAGAGTTACCAGTAGTTTAACGTACAGTACTTGTGATTATTTGTTTGTGTGGTTACACAACGGACCATGGGGATGTACAACATTCTTCCTACATACCTTTTAATTTTTCCTCTTTGAAATATAAATATATACAAATAAATATTTATATTTCAGATGTGCAACAGAAAGGACCCCTTTATAAATAACTGAGAATAGAAATACGCATTATCAGTCTTAAAAATCCCAATTTTATTTATATTTAAAAGATAATGCTGTTTAAAGTTGTCTATTTGTGTCACAAACATTTACCAAAAATGTTTCATTTAGTATTTTTGTTTTATTTTATTATTTTTAAAACCATAACTATTGCTGTTAAAGGGGCATACACACAGGGCAATTTCAGCCCCAATTCTAAGTGATCTGACTAGATCACTTAGAAATGGAGCACTGATTGCTCCGTGTGTATGCTCCGCAGCAATGGCTGTGAACGGTCCCGCGCATCGCTTTCCTGAAAGATCATGGGGGTTTGCCTATAAATAATAAGTAAAATCCCGCTCAGCACAATCGCTCAACACACAGCATCTCCGGGTCCATCATTAGTGATGCAAGATGTGCTGAGCGTTCTGTGCTAAGCACCATGCTCAGCACGGAGGCCCATTTGTACGTGGCTTAAGAGAACAAGTCAGTGGGGATATGAGCAATATACAATTTATGTTCATAACCAGCACTTTAACGTTTCTCAGTCTAGAACATGTAAACTAGTTGATTGCTACTGTACAGTAGGTCACTGCATTTACACCAAATATCTCTTCTTCACATTCTCTTTTGCATTGTGTTAACTGATAAAAATAAACATTAACACCTCTATTTTTGAAAGCATTCTCACTTTGCAGACATCTTTCAACACCTGCCTTAAATGTAACTTTACAGTTATTATTAGTACAATATAATTGTTGAAAGAGGAGTGTGCTATTGTGCAGACTAGAGGTGTCCTGTTCTCATGGAGGTTTCTTGCTCTGACCTGCTGAGATCTATACTGAGCTTGTCTGAGAGGCTCTTTAGACTCAGGGGTAGATGTATGAAGCAGTGATAAGGGAGGAGAACTGATAAAGTGCCTGGTACTTTATCACCGGCCAATCAGCTCCTAACTGTTCCTTTTTAAACCCAGTTTGTAACTTAATAGTCAGGATCTGATTGGCCAGTGATAAAGTACCAGGAACAGTGGGGCAGATGTATTAAGCCAACAAGAGATAAATGCAAGGGTGATAAAGGAGGTTATTCTGGTTGGTGCGTACATTTCCGAAATCTTTCGGAGCGGTCCGCACGCCACGCTGTGCGGACATTGTCCGAAGAAATGCCCACCGGACCTCCGCATACGGACGGACTCACACTAGAAGAACAGGGCGTGTTTACAGACGACATCCAAACCTTGCGTGTGCGGTGGACACACACATATTCTGCACGGTCTTACAGCGTTTGCACGGTCTTACCGCGTCAGAACGGACGGGAACCTGGCCGTACGTACCGATGCGGTGTATTTTCGCAAAAATCACCACTCTTATCGGAACTCCGAAATCGGTCACATGACACACTTATGCTATTAGGTAACCTCATTAAAAAGTGTTTGTTTGGAATTGGAATCAATTAAATCCTAATACATACAATTTTGTGTTTGACCATAGTGTAATAAATTTATATTTTGATCCCCAAATGTGTGGTTTTATTGGTAAATGACATGTATATTTATATTAGTGATAGGAAGTTCTGACCATTGCTTGCAGTGTAAATGTGTGTCAAAAATGCAGCATATATTTGTGTGTTTAGTAATGGTCCATTTAAGCTGCAATGGTTCAAATTGAAGCAATGACAAGAGTGTAATTAATGAGTAATGAGTAAAGGAGTGGATTGTATTGTGTTCAGCTGACATTGGTTGAGGTACGCCCGTACTGATTGGGCGTTCTGAATGCCTAGCGCATGACCGACTGGTGTCCGCAAAGCAATACTTGCGTATGAAGACCGCATGTTTCCTGCCTTTTTGTTCGTGTGCATTCGGTCTGCTGTCCGAATGTACGCGTACCATAATTAGTGCACTCCCTCGTGTACGCCCATGTTTACGCCCAGTTTAGCCCACTTTAAAAATACGCCCCTGTGTATTTCCGAATGACGCCCATAATACTCCCATATCTCCAGAGTGAATGCGGTGCACATGCGTGGCACATGCGCATAGCGTTGCCCACGCATGCGCAGACGGCTAAAAAACGCCATCCGAAAAAGTTCGGGAAAGTACGCACAGACCAGAATAAGGCCCAAAGAGAGATAAACATCCAACCAATCAGCTCCTTACTGACTTTTTCAAACACAGCCTGTAACATGGCAGTTAGGAGGTGATTGGCTGGACATTTATCTCTCTTTATCACCCTTGCATTTATCTCTTGTTAAGGCTTAATACATCTGCCCCTTTATCACTTCTCCTCCCTTATCACTGCTTCATATATCTACTCCTCTGTGTGTCTGTGTAAAGTGACATGGTGGGAGATAGAAGTCTCTGGATAAACCCTTATGAGATACCTGAATTTTGCCTACCATAAAACTGATCCAGCATCCCTGTACCACTATCCATTTACAGTATACACCCACTGGCTGGTATGAAGCCCTAATCTGATCAAGTTCAGCTCCATCACCAGTCTACATGTAACAGTGAGTACAGCTGTACCTCAATTAACCAACATCATTGGTTAAGTACAGTAACTGGTTTGTTCAGAGTTTGAGTTATACGCTGCTTTGTTCCTTTTTAACTCTCCAATATCAACACCTGCCCACACATAATTTCAATGTGCCACCTTTATTTCTAAGGTATGTAACTCTAAACTGGAGAATACTGGTGTTCGCTACCCCTAGCTAATGCCCCCAATTCGTAGTACCAAGAGGTTCCCCTATTTCTTACAGTCTGACTGTAGTCAATCCCAGCATACACTCATACCCCGTTCTCACTGCAGGCAAATTCCCGGGTCTAGCATGTCGACCCGAAAATTTGCCTTTTAACACAAGTTTTTTGCAGTGTGAACAGGTCGCATACCGGGATCTCATACACTGGTAAAACCCTTCTATTTACCCGTGTTTGAGATCCGGGTATGCAGACACGGGTTGACCCGCTCTCACTGCATAAAAACCCGTGTTAAAAGGCAAATTACTGGGTACAACTTCTTCACCCAGGAATTTGCCTAGCAGTGAGAACGGGGGTCCGTCCCTGCAGTCCCCTGCATTTTAATGCCGGGTAAAAGCCGTGTATTTCTCACTCGCAGTGAGAACACGGTATTACTTGTTTGATCCCATTGTAGCGCATGTACAGTGAGCCACAGGATCTACTTGCAGTCTAATGAATGAATCAAGTATTACATTTTACAGTACAAAAATATGTATTTGTGGCTCTTCTTTATATAACTCTTTAAGTTCAGCTCTCCGCCAGGTGCTGCTTTTAGTAAACCATAACTCTCCGATGACTAGAAATATGAGCAATCTTCGCTAATTAGAAAAGAAAAGCAGGAAATGTATGTGACTAAACAATTGAACATGCTGCTTTCTGAGCCAATATAAATGAAAAGATAAATAAAAGGACAAAGTAATCATTAACCACCCAGAAACTTTCTGGACCTCTCTTCAAGATCATATTTCCGAGCCAATAGGAATCAAAAATAAAAAGACAATATCCAGATAAATGTCAAACAGAATGGGCTCTCAGCCAGTAAGAAACACAGGAACATCTCTTTTTTACTTATACTTGGCATGGCCATAAATTATAATCTACATTGACTTGAGCGAGCATGTAAAAAAAAACAGTCAAAACGGATGAAGGCCTCATTATTCTCTGTGCAAAGTTATGGCATCCTAAACAACAGCATGTTATATGGCGCCAGCTTAACATCCATAGCTGGGAGGCATTAAATTGTTCTATTCAGTGGAATAGAAGTAACAATATCTTGCGGTAATATTTTATCCTTTCTTAAAGAGGAGTCAAGTGGGGTTCCGAAGTCATTTTCACAACATTTATGGAAAATCTATTTTCAATATAAAAACATCATTGATCACATACATTCACATGCAATATTAATTAGCACCTTCAGTAGATCAGAGTAATGAGAAGACAGCCACAGATATGGAAAGTCTTGCAGCACTTCCTCCTCGCTACAATGGGGATCTTTGTGTTGAGTGTGTTGGTGGTGCCTTCAGCTATTACCACTTTTCTGCCTATTACATGAAGTGAAGACCTTTGAAAATTCCTCGATCCTAAATCAGAATACAAAGCACTATACTGTCTTTCCATTAGACTGCGGCAATGAAACTGCTAATTAATGAAACAGAATGCATTATTCATAGTGAAATCTCTAAGCAAGTAAAATAAGGTTTAAACATAATATATACTGTAGATTTAAAAGAATATACGAGAACTCTAGGCAAGTGTGCTAGCGTAACGTAATAAGGGTCATTTTAAAAAGTCGAATCATGCAACCCCACAACATCACACAACTATATTTATTTTAAACAATTACAATTTCTAAATATGTGTGACATACTGTACATGGGTGAGAGCGTGGCTTAAGGTGCTGATATGCTGATAAATGTTGAAATGTAATAATTACCCCCAAGAAGATGGAGCTAGTACTATATATGGGTGAAGGCTAAGAACAATTGCCCCTCTGTGTCCATATGCAATTCAATTGTTTTGTTGAATTGGCCCTAGGGCGACACTGTTAAAGTTGAAAGTCAATAGGTTGACCAATATTGGTAGACAGGCAAAAGGTTGACATGCATTAGGTCAACATGAGAAAAGTCGACATGACAAAAGTTGACATTCGTTTTTCACTTTTCTATATCTATGTTGACATAGGTCGACATGAACACGGTATAAGTGTACCGATGCACTTTGAATACTATTATACTCCCCTTCCATGTCCACATGGTTGGTAAAGTATGAAGTCCTTTTGTTTTATTTTTTTTGAAAAACTCTTGTCAAACTCTTTCATCTCGACCTTTTACTTGTGTCACCCATTTCACATTGTCAAGCTAATGCGTGTTGACTTTTTTCATGTATCCACCAATGGTGGTCGAACTTCTGACTGTCAACCTAGAAAGATACTGTCAACCTAATGACTGCATCCTAGGATTTGGGGGATGAGATATTTCAGTGAGCTTAAAGTGGAACTGAATGCACATTTGATAAACCAATGGCTGAAAACTCACTCCTTTAAAATAATTTACATTTTAGACGTCCTCAAACGCTGAAGTAGTAGAGATAATGCATCATATTGTACTTACATTGTTCATACTGCTATAACTGTTAACATTTTATATCATGTGCACAAATACCAATCTAATAAAAATATGTATACCACACTGACAAACAATAAAGTTCCAATGTGATTCATTTAAGAAACGAATGAGGTTTAAACAACAGTACAGTATATTAGGTGAAGAGTCATCCTTAAGTGATATAAGGATGGACAATTAAGGCAACTTTCACACATAAATCCCACTTGCATCAGAACTTGCAATGATATAATGGGCAGCACAGAGATTTTTATTGGGACAATTAAGAAATCATTGGAATAACATTTATAATACCTGTGAGATATAATTGCCTATGAGTATAATTAATATTCTGGGTTAGAAAATGATCAATATTAAAATTTAAAATAGACAAATTTGTATTAAAAATACACAAATTCATGTGTCCAGCCACTGCAGCGCTTTAACCGAGGAGGGGGTCTGTGTGCAATCAACATTTAACCCTTTCAGGTCCAACGTCTAGTCAGGCTCAACAGCACCAGCACTAGTAGCAGATCCAATGGTGAGACACCTTAAATTAAGAACATTAACATTGTTCAACATTTAATGTAGACCATTTTAAAATAAAATAAAAATATATAATTAATTTAAACATTTAAACTAGACTGTTTGAATTGCAAAAAATAAAAAATTGGACTGCAAAGGGTTAAATCACATTAAGGTGCTAATTCAGTATGAGTCTCAGATCTCCGAATCAGCAATTTTCAGAGAACTGCACATGCACGTGCATGCACACGCCGGTGCATGCAGAGCACTTAAACTGTGGGTGTGCTGTGACTGCAATTTAGAAATGGGTGCATTGACCGACTATTGGGAGGGCAGCGACTGAGTTTTTTTGTGGGAGCGGTCTGGACAACTCAGGCATGTCTAGAATGCGCAGCGGGAGGTATAGCTGTATAACAAAGTGCTCGCACTTTAGTCCCATCACAGCGCAGGACCTGGCGTGTGGAGCTGCTTTACCCTGTGCAGGGCGGCCCCCAGCAGTCTGCTCCACAAAACTACAACCCATGCTGAATTAGGCCCTACGTGTGAAAGAAGTTGACCAAGATACATGCATAGGCTCTTCTCTCATGTACAGAGACAGACAAGTGCAATGTTATGTATAGATATAAATATATATAATTTTTTTATTTTTATTTTATTTTTTTACTAAATTGCCCTGTCTAATTGTTTCAATCTGAGAAGACGGGGATGAAGAGTAATAAAAAAAATGGTACTTGTTTCCTATCTGGGCGCCCGTCGCGGGCATCGCGGGTACATTTATGTATGGCCGCGACGCGACCGACGCGATGCCCGCGATTTCCCATTGAAACCAATGTTAAACTTGGAAATCGTGTCGGTCGCGTCGCGGCCGGCCATAAATGTACCCGCGATGCCCGCGACGCGATGCTCACGATTTCCCATAGGAATCAATGTTAAAAGGCGCGATGGACCCGATTTTACTGTTAAATGCCTCAATCCACCCGATTTGGCCATAGGAATCAATGTTAAATGGGCCACAGAGCCCATTAACCCTTAAATGTCCCCCCAAATTTTTGACGCCACCCCACGATCGACGCCAACCCGAAGCGTGGCGAGCGCAGCGAGCCCGCGAGGGGCGGCGGTACGCGTCCTCCGACCTTTTCATGCCCTACTATCCACTAGGGCGTGGTGTGAGAATATAATAGTGTGGCGAGCGCAGCGAGCCACCGAGCCCGAAGCGTGGCGAGCGCAGCGAGCCCCGCGAGGGGACGCGGATACCTTCACAATTATGCGCGTCCCCTCGCGGCCTTCACAGTGAAGGTATCCGCGTCCCCTCGCGGGGCTCGCTGCGCTCGCCACGCTTCGGGCTCGGTGGCTCGCTGCGCTCGCCACACTATTATATTCTCACACCACGCCCTAATGGATAGTAGGGTATGAAAAGGTCGGAGGACGCGTACCGCCGCCCCTCGCGGGCTCGCTGCGCTCGCCACGCTTCGGGTTGGCGTCGATCGTGGGGTGGCGTCAAAATTTGGGGGGAAATTTAAGGGTTTATTGGGCCTAATTCAGGGTTAATATGGCCAAATCGGGTCAATTGAGCCATTTTACAGTGAAATCGCGGTCAATCAGCCTTTTTAACATTGTTCCCTATGGGAAAATCGCGGTGATCGCGGTCATCGCGGGCATCGCGACCATCCAATTTTACCCGCGATGACCGCGATGACCGCGATCACCGCGATTTTTACCCCCGATGACCGCGATTTTGATCGTGGGCGCCCAGATAGGAAACAAGTACCAAAAAAATATGTGCAAAAAAAATCTAAAACAACTACACATAAATGAGAAGTAGAAAGTACACAAGAACAAAAAATAAACAAATGACACATTGTTTATCAGTGTCTAACACGAGGATAAAAAGCTGCATTTTTTAAATCCATTTTTAATCCATACTGCATAATAATATATACGGTAGAGCAGCATTATTATTCATTACTAAAAACACATTGGACTGTATAGTATGACTTCAAAGATTGATGCGAGAAATTCATGCTAAAGATGAGGAGTTCATAAAATAAAAATATCACTCAATATCAGATTATTTGCACATTTTGGACAAAACAAGATACTGTGTAAGAAACATTTGCTCCCAATGTGCCATTAATTTTGATTTACAGTACTGACAGATTCTATAGTCAGACATCCAGTCAAGCGGGATATCATTTAAGGTAGTGAATAATAACCTGGAAAGTGTTGACAAGAAGGCTGCAAACTGGATGAATTGTTGTTTCTCTTTCATCTTCTAGGAAGGAATGGGAATACCATTGTTCCCTAATTATTTCTCATGGGAATGGGTGGAGGATCCACAGCATCTGGTAATTAGATAACAGTTCACATGAAAAAAAAAATTCTTCAAGTTAGACACAGTTAGAAGTCATTAATGTACAACCAAACATAGCACATGTGTTTGAATGGGATTAAAACATGAAAAAGTGTATTTAAAGGAAGAATCACTTGTGCACGTGTAATATATAGGTAATAACAGCAGAGACACTAAAGGGTTTATTTACTTGTGGAAATTCTAGCAACATCCCATCTTCAATAGAACTCCCATCTTAGTAAGTAAACCCCATTCTGCTTTGAATAACACAGGTAGACACTGCAGATTTTGGGGTGAGTAAAAATAAATTATTTATAAATATTACTTCTATTTTTGAATAAAAGTAACAATCACTGAGCATCATTGAATAATTAATAAATAATCACTAATTTTATATATATATATATATATATATATATATATAGAGAGAGAGAGAGAGAGAGAGAGAGAGAGAGAGAGAGAGAGAGAGAGAGAGAGGGGGGGGGGGATTCCCATCACTTTCTGTTGTAGAAGCGAGAACTTCTATATATATTCCAGGATCCCAGGTGTGTAATCTGCAGCACCTAGGATTTCCTGATGTAAGAGTTTCCAGGGCAGTCACCTTGCGCTTGATGATGGATGAGCTACCCAAGCGATAGGCCAGGGGTGTTCTATTGTAGGGACCATTGGAGCCTTTCAAGAGTTTGTTATGCTGAGTTTGCCTTTATGCTACTGCCTATAATTATGACCACATATGGAATCAAAGAAAAGATGGCTCCTCCGCAAGGGGAAGAGGAGGTGTTGCTGTGATGTGAGCTGATTCACTAGCTGCTGCAATTTCAGGTAAGTCAAACCTGAGGTATACAAAAAAAGAGAAATAGGGGTAGCAGCGCTCAATTTGGAATAATCAAATAAATAAATACATTTATTTATTTGATTATTCCAAATTGAGCACTGTTACCCCCTCTATTTCACATATGGAATCAATCTAGTATGCTGTGACCTGCTGTGAAAATAAGCATCAAAGTGTTCATCTGAGTCCTCATGTTTGTGATCCTTGTCACAATATATGTATATATATATATATATATATATATATATATATATATATATATCTTCCGTTGACCGGCACTCGATAAATGGGTGGGGATAAAACCAGATAACTGGCCTGGGTGCCTTCCCAGGTGTTTCTTCAAGGTACACTACAATAGACGATGAAAATAGGGCGTCACTCCAGGACTTAAATCAGTGCAGAATTTATTGGGGTCAACGTCCCGAAACGCAGTTGACCCCAATAAATTTTGCACTGATTTAAGTCCTGGAGTGACGCCCTATTTCCGTCTAAATATATATATTTATATATATCTATATATATAATTCCCAACACTCCACAGAGACAGCACTGACTACAGTGATGAATGCTCTTGTCACTGCTAAATCTTAAGGCCTTTACTCACTACTTATTCTTCTAGATGTCTCTGCTGCTCTTGACATGATTGAACATACTTTTTTAATACAAACACTAAACTCTCTTGGTCTTAATGACTGATACAGCATTTTCCAGGTCCTTTATTTTACCCATCTGATCGCTCTTTCAGTGTTTGGGTCTCTGATTCCACCTCCTCTACACTACTTCGGTTAGTCAGAGTTCTGCGGTATTGGCCATGGCAGATTTTGGGGTGGGTACTCTCAAGCATCTCACTCGCTCGCGCATCACACTCACCAAGGCAATGGGGATAAGGTGCTTCCCTGCCCATCTCCTCTTCAGGAAGACAGGCAGGGAGCGGGCCGAGCGGGCAGTGAGCAGGGGAAGACAGGCAGGGAGCGGGAGATGGCTGCAGGATGTCTGAGAGAATGGGGTGCACGAGCATCTCGTGCGCACATACCCCATTCTGGCGGATGGGCATGGGACGGCGCATGGCTATCGAATCGCCAGGAGTCGCTCTAATGAGAGTTGCTCCATCTGTATAAGCCCATGTTAAATTCATGATATGGGCTTCTATGGAGCTGCACAGAGCCTATCAGGCACTGAGCTGCCTCGAATCCCGCTCCTGATTGGCTGAGGGAAGATCCAGTGACTAATGTAAATAAAGCAAGTAAATCTTTGTGGTGTTTAAAAAAAATAGATACTGTACAACTGATTTTCATTTTTTCTTTTACTTTCAGTACTCAAAAATGTTTTGGGCCATTTTTATTAGATTTTATAAAGAATTTTCTGAAAATGTAAATTCATTTTAAAACACAGGGTATGATTTGTGTGGGTACTGTATATAAAATGTAGCAATATTGATGTTGCAATGTGAAGAGCACAAATATAAAGAAATTGGCTCAGCAAAGGACCCGCACCTATACATACCTCCCAACATGACCCTCTCTAGGAGGGACAGAATGCCCTATTCCTGGACATCCCTCTTAATTAATGATTACCATCACCTGTGTAAAAACATCTTTCTTATCCATTAACCTGTATAAAACAGGTGATGGCATTCATACATTAAGAGGAAAGTCCAAAACAGAGCATTGTGTCCCTCCTGGACAGGCCCGGCAACAGGGGGTTCAAGGGGAACAGCCGTCCCGGGCCTCGACAACCTGAGGGGCCCCAAGTCCCGCCAGCCCCCCAGTCAGCCTTCCTTTCCGCTCCTTCAAATGTCCTGCAGGGCCAGGCTGCAGGCTGCCAGCCTTGGATCAGAAGCCTGCGTCCTGAAGCTGCGGGCTCAGCCTCTCTCCTCCCATCCCCCGAACATGGAGAAAAGGGGGCAAAACTACATGGGACTTGAAGGGGCGTGGGCTACATGGGTCCAGGAAGGGGCAGGGTTATATGTGATTTGAGTGACAGACTCCTGCTGTACTGCCTGAGCCTGGTTAAGAGGAAGAAAAGAAGCTGCTGTCATTCCAGGGCCGGCCACAGAGTGAGATTGCACTCTGTGGGTATTTCTAATGGAAGTGCTTAGTGTGTATATGTAGAGTGTGTTAGGGTGCAGGATACAAGGGTAAGGATTAGGCTGCAGGGGTAGGGAGGGTTATAGGCCATGTCAATGTGATAGAGCTCAGGCCACAGGCTGCAGGAGCACGTCAGTGTGATAGAGCACAGGCCACGGGCTGAGGGAGTGCATCAATTTGATAGTGCAGGCCATGGGCTGAGGGACCGCATCAGTGTGATAGAGCGCATCAGTGTGATAGAGCGCAGGCCACAGGGTGAGGAAGTGCGTCCATTGTGATAGAACGCAGGCCGCAGGGTGAGGGAGTGCATCAGTGTGATAGAGCGCAGGACACAGGGTGAGTGAGTTCGTCAGTTTGATAGAACGTAGGCTACAGTGTGAGGGAGTGTGTCAGTGTGATAGAACACAGGGTAAGGGAGTGCATCGGTGTGAAAGAACGTAGGGTAAGGGAGCGCATTGGTTTTACAGTATAGAGCGCAGGCCATGGGGTAAGGGCGTGTGATAGAGCCCAGTGGGAAAGAATCCAGTTTATGATCCGACAAAAGGGGGGGGACTTGCTGGCTGGACCTTGATGTGAGCACATGCAACCATACTACAGGAGCAGCTGAATAACTTTATTGTGACAAAAACCTTCCTGAAAGGCACTTGTTAGAGGATATATTCTTCATTGAAAAATTGAGGGTTCAAAGAGACCACTATTATATCCAGACACTATTGGATCCCAGTTGGACTATATTGTACACTAGGCTATAACTAGCCAAATAGGGAGACATTTTGTATGTTCCATACTAAGAATCCTTATCGTGAAGGTCTTGAAAAAGAAAAACCTGTGTCCTTTTTCCATATTGATTAACAGGATTTCACCATAAAAGGCGGCAGACCCAATCCAGAAAGGGTCATCCAATATACCGAGAGGGCAGCCCATAAAATAGATCTTATACAAGAGAGAAAATCCTTGTTAGAACCTTTAAAAATTTGTTGAAAATTTGCATACCCCTGATGAAGTCTCATACCGAGACGAAACGCATTGGATTTATGTTTCATCCATAATCGTGTGAAAAATACACCTCTGACAAGAATCTAACATGGAAAAACTGTTATAAAATTACAATTTTTTATTAAATGTTTTATGTATAAAATATATTTTTTCTGTGTATGTAATATTAAGTAAGGAGAGACAGGAATTACCACCTTATTATATAGGGCGCCTGGTAACACTATTGAGCGGTGGAGAGCAGGCAGCCGGCTGCAGGGCTTCCGACAGAATGGGGCACCTGTGCGTCTAGTGCGCACGCCCCATTCTGTCAGACTCTGGCAAGTTGCGGGGATGGTGCATGCCATTTCTATCTAATGAGGGCGGCTCCATCTGTATATTTCTATTGGCATTGGGAGAATATAAGCAAAGACATATTTTTTTATATGTCCATGGGTCAAATATTTTACAAATGTCTGCTTCAGGCACTGTAATTCTATTTTATTATGAGACATAATAATTGTCTATTGAGAGAAATGTTTTAGGATAACTGTGGCTATTGCTGGTGCATGTATGCTGAGGATATTACACAAAAGTTACAGTATTATCATATGGGAGTTGTTGCACCAATGGAATATTTGGGATAAAAACTATTTTTTATTTCAGATTCAGGTACTGATTGGCCAAAGGGCTCACAGGAAAGATTCCCAGTGGGCTGATGTGCAAATTATGACAGTTTTTTTTTCTTTTTGACATGGCAAGGGTGGTACTGCCTCCATAGTCACAAGGTATACAACTAGTGCTGCCCATGTGAGGGCAGTTCTACAAATTGTTACAGGGCCGCTTTTAGTTTCACCCCTGTATAGAGTAGTCATCTGCTGAAAGGCAATATAAATCTGAGTTCACTCATTCTCAATAAGATACTAACAAAAGTTCATTACAGGCAGTGACTGATTAACCAATAGGCTGCTTAGGCCTAGGGTACAAGGACTGGGTGGTGGTTGGGGGGGGGCACCTTGCAGGTGACAGCCTAGGAATAAAATTAAGGCCTAATTTAATCCATGCTTATTAGCTATCAACTATTCCAATGTACTGTGGTGGTAGGGAGAGGGGAGGGGTGGTGTTAAAGTTCTTAAAGTGACTGCCAGGTGGCTGTGTCAATGTTACTTGCTGATGAAACTTTACAGTGGTGGCTCTTACCTTTTGGAGGAGGGGGGCTGCCACAATGTGAGCAACCCCCTCTGCTGCTGCACTACCGGCACCTGCCGGTCCCTGCTGCCGGCCCCCTGCATGGGGACAGCGCATGCGCAGTAACTTAATACATATTGCGCATGCACTGGCCCAAGCCTCCATGGGCTGCCTTTGCAGCTGCCCCCGGAGGCTTAATCAGGTTCCCGGGTCCAGCACATGAGCAGTATCTTCTGCGGTACTGTGCATGCGCAGAACCCGTTTTGAGAGAGGCATCCCAGAGGGAGGGAACACCTCCCAATGGGAATGCCTTGAGTGACTGGCAGTCAGGACTTCCAATAGAAAGTCACTGCCAGCCACATTGAAGCCAGAGCAGTTTCACAGACTGCATCTGGCTTCACTTAGGCAGAGACAGTGGTGGATTTTACCTGGGGGGGGGGGGGGGCTGCAGCCCTGCAGCCCATAGGTAAAAACCGCCACTGGAACTTTAGGTACACTGTGCTTCAGCGCCAATTGGGCAGCCTAAAGCCACAGCCTCCTTCACATGCAACAAGCATTAGACCATACATGCCCATTGCATTTCATTCACTAAATAAACATGGCAGTATGAATGGTGAGTCCCTGAGCACCCTTACACGTGTGTTTAACAGTATTACAAGGGAAGTTACATGTGTATTAGCCTAGGGCACATTGAACCTTTAATCAGGCCCCTACAGTATAAATAAATAGAAAAATATTTAGTACTTGTGTATTTTGGCGGCGCCCCCGATGTCCGTCGTACGATGAACGTATCGCATCGCATCGCATGCCATGTACCCGATGGCATGCGATGCGATGCGATTTTGACCCCCTATACGATAAAAAATTGTATAAGCACACCTAATGGGTGCTTACAATGTTAAATGCACCCCCACGCCACCCCCCCCACTATAAACGTGAACCCGAAGCGAGTGGCGGCGGTACGCGTCCTACGACCTTTTCATACCCCCACTATCCACGTCGGCGTGGAGTTGAGAATAGAATAGTGTGGCGAGAGCGCAGCGAGCCCCGCGAGGGGACGCGGATACCTTCACAGGTAAACGCGTCCCTTCGTGGGCTTCACAGGTATCCGCGTCCCCTCGCCACACTATTCTATTCTGAACTCCACGCCGACGTGGATAGTGGGGGTATGAAAAGGTCGTAGGACGTGTACCGCCGCCCCTCGCGGGCTCGCTGCGCTCGCCATGCTTCGGGTTCACGTTTATAGTGGGGGGGTGGCGTGGGGGTACATTTAACATTGTAAGCACCCATTAGGGTGCTTAACATTGTATAAGCACCCATTAGGGTGCTTATACAATGTTTAATCGCATCGCATTGCATCGCATTGTATGGCATTGTATGCCATGTACAATGGCATACAATTTCAAAATTGTATGCCATCGTGCACTATCGTACGATATCGCGTCGCATCGCATACCATCGTATGCGTTATGGTATGCGATGCGATGGGCACCGCCAAAATACACAAGTACCAAATATTTTTGAACTAGTATTCAGCACACTAGTTATTCGCTTTTATTTGACTAGTTGTTATTTCTTATGATTTTGCACTTCTTAATGTACTGTTGGCTTTTTATTGTACTTTTGTCAGTTATTTTCTATGTGACTATTAAACCTGTAAGAGCAGGTACGCTATTCTCAAGTTAAATCCCTTTAAGCTCTTTTGAAATATCATAACAGATGTCCCATGCTGTGAATAATGGTGTTTTGGCTTGTAGTCTGAAAGGTCTTTGTTCATTATAAGTTTAAGGTTGAAATATATTTCGGAAATACACATGTCGACCTAAATTTCAGTTAATAAAGAATTCATTGTGATATGATTTAACAATTTAACTTAAGATTGTATTAAACTAAATTAAACTAAATAGTTAAAACTAAAAAGTATATATTACTAGAGCTACATCAGTTTGCTAATTAAAAGTAAAGATGAATAGATGTTTTTGTATTAAATAACCAGTCATGCTTTTTATTACAAGCACAAAGAATATCTGACCTGCCAACAGTTACCACTTCTACAACAGCACTTATCAGACTTATGTGTAAATTTACTAAAGCTTCTAAAAAGCAAGAGAGGCGGTGTTGCCTATAGCAACCAATCAGATGTCTACCTTTCCTCTATTGCACAGGTTCTCAAAGTCCCCACACAGTGCATATTTTGCAGGTTTCCTCACAGAATCAAGTGAAATAATTAGCTCCACCTGTGGATTTTTAAAATGTGTCAGTGAGTAATGAATGCACCTGTCAGGTGACCTGGAAGACGTGAACTGTGGAGGGTCCCGAGGACCGAGTTTAAGAACCACTGCTCTATTGCATCCTAGAAATTGATAGACATAGGGGGGTATTCAATCCCGGGTCATGACTGTCGATCCGCCCTGACAGCCGTGACCCTGGCCTGTTTTCATTTTGCTCAAACTCATATCGCTAGACCGGATTCAATGACCCACCTGGCAATCGGCAAAAAGTGGGAGTGTCCATGTAAACGGCCATGGATTGTTGAGAGTCGGCCGTGAATGCAACAATTCATGTCCGTTATCGACAAAATGGGCCCGACAGCTTTTAGTCGGGCCCGTTCTGTCAATCTGTCTCTTCAATGCTGTTGGGCAAGACAGCATTGAATAGGCGCCCGCCGCTATTTCCCCAATCAGAAATAGCGGCGGGGATTGAGTACCCCACATAATCTGATTGGTTGCTATGGGCAACATCGCCTCTTTTCATTTGTAGAAGCATTAGTAAATTTACCCCTTGTTGTGGAAATGCATGAGACAAGAAGCTGCATTTCAGCAAGAAGTAAGGAAAGGGGCAGAAGCCAGAAGCTCAGAGAATGCTATATATAAATATAACATTTTAATCACAAACACATTTAATTCATTTACTGAATTAGCAGTATAGAATAAATATAGAAAGCTACTAAAAATAATTATCAAACAAAATAGTATGTATGAAATACAACAGGAAATGATGATGTGTGACCCCTTTTTTTGCTTTGGTTTTAATAGATCATCTCAAGTGTTTTAATTCAGATTTGGTTTTGGTTGGGATTTGCATACCTTTAAAATCATTAAACATTGATACAATCATGTAATTTGAACCTGTTTAAATTCAATTATAAACCCAAGTTTAGTTTTAAACCCGAGTTAAAAACTGACAAAAGACCTGAGCCAGAACTTGATTCAACTTGGAACCCCAAAGTGATTCAGAAGTGGAACTTGATATGATGCAGAACCTCTAAGTGTGGGTGTTTTTGTATTTTTGGAAAAATTAACCGCACATCTCTAGAAAATGTGAAGGAAATTGTCAATTGTTAGCATAAAAGGTTTGAGCAAATGGAGCAACATTATGAATGGCTACCTCGCTGGACAACAGTAGATCATTTTAAGTAGTGACATAGTTGATATTATGAATTATATTTGTATCTTAGGAGGTAATTCTGGTTGACTCGCAAAGCATCGAATTTTGTTGCGTTGCAAACCAACTAAAAGCCACCCACACAGGGCCGGTGACGTCAGTTGCCCACCCACAGAAGGCCAGAAGCCGCGCCTCCCCCCCCCCCCCGTTTGCATGGGGATGTCCTGCGCACACCCAGCATTTTCATGGGTGCGCTCAGGAAATGCTGGGCGTTCACATGCAGATCTACAATATCGGTCCACGTTGCAAATTCACAACAGGGCAAATCAACAAGAAGGACCTTAGTTCATGTTATGCCTCACAGTAGTGCAATACTTGGTGTTATGAATAATAGCATTGTCCTAGTTCATGTTATGCCTCCCAGTAGAACATAAGTTGATGTTATTAATGATAGCAGTGTTCTAGTTCATGTTATGCCTCCCAGTAGTGCAATACTTGGTGTTATGAATAATAGCATTGTCCTAGTTCATTTTATGCCTCACAGTATTGCCATAGTTGATGTTATGAATGATAGCGGTGTCCTAGTTCATGTTATACCTTACAGTAGTGCAATAGTTGATGTATTATGAATTAAAGCAGTTTCCTATTACATGTTATACCTTACTTGGAGAACCACAAGTCACAGCATGCGGGACTTGTAGTCCACCTGTAAAAAGAATGTTAAAATAAAACACACACACACAGAGAAGTATTACTTTATTTTACACACACACACACCTCACTTTTACACCAATCTACTTACCAACCCAGGGTCCAGCGCTGCCTCCCTGCTCCACAGCTAGCTCACCCCACACTGACAGCAGGGTGAGCCAGCTTTCTCCGGCACAGCTATCATCTTCTGTAGAGCTGTCCCAGCGCTATAGAGGCTGAGAGCATCTTCGGCTTATGCGTCTCCATGGAGACGCATCGGCCAATCAAGCTCTTAGCTACAGAAGGTACAGCGCTACAGAAGGTACAGCGCTACAGAAGGTTATAGCTGCCCCAGAGAAAGCCGGCTCACCCCGCTGTCAGTGCGGGGTGAGCTGGCTGTGAAGCAGGGAGGCAGCGCTGGATCCTGGAATGGTAAGTATATTGGTGTAAAAGTGAGGTGTGTGTGTGTGAAATAAAGTTATACTTCTCTGTGTGTGTGTTTTCTTTTAACATTCTTTTTACATGTGGACTACAAGTCCCAGCAGCCCATTAATGCCCCGCATGCTGGGACTTGTGGTTCTCCAAGTCCCAGCATGCGGGGGAGGTCTGCTGGCACTTGTAGTTCTCCTGCATAAAGCAATGTTACATATGTGAGATTTAATATTATCAGGCCGGTGTCCACTGGCCATGGACGCCGGAGACAGCCCCGGGATTTAGCCCTGGACAGGTGAAGCCTGGGGGGAGACCCCTTTATTGGGGGGGGGGGTTCCCCACTCCTCCAGGTACACCGTCCAAGGCTGACCAGCCACGGTGCTCATGTTTCGGCCAGGGGACCTTATATAAAAAGTGTCCCCCGGCTGTGGCATGACACCGTGGGCTGTTGGAGCCTGGTGCTGGTTTCAAAATACGGGGATCCCCAGATTTTTTGTCCCCCGTATTTTGGAATCAGGACAGGTCCAAGAGTCCAAGGCTGGTTTCAGAAATACGGGGGGACCCCTATGCTTTTTGTCCCCCGTATTTTTGGAACCAGGTCCGGCTCAATGAGCCTGGGGCTGTTTATGCTCAGGAGAGGGGACCCCACGCCATAAGTAACAGCTTGCCCACCACGTCCAGGTGACCTCATTAGTCAATGTTAGGGGCTTGCCCGACTAATAAGGTCACCTGGACGCGGTGGGGAAGCTGTTACTTATGGCCATAAATAAGCGAAGAACCTCGCTAAAAATGCAAAATTTTATTGCAAAATTTTAAATTGGGAGTTTGATTTGTGCACCTGCACCTTTGACTTTGTATGCAGTTCTACTGAAAGGTCTCCGCAGGGTCGCACCTCTCAATTGGTGTGCACCCCAGGACCCCAACCCTGTATATCTAATACTGTATGTAGCAAAGTAATATATAGTTATATATGTTATCCTATAGGTTTATGTTTTCTGAGTGGTTGGAACAAAATGGATGACCACAAATGACAGTTGACCATTTGCTTTGAAATGCTGGAAAACTGCCAAAAACTTTAATTCAGATATTACCAGGTTTTTGTCCCAACCAGCCCAATCTGACAATCAAGCTGTAAATGTATGGCAATCTTCAATTAGAATTGGGGAATTATTTCCACAGATGTCGATTTGCATTTAAATGGTGGCAAAGTGGTCAGCAATGTTTCTTCACAGCACTAGGGTCATGAGTTCAATCAGTGTCGTAAATCTGTCCCAGTTGCCTGGAGGCAAGATAAATAGTGGTGCCCCCCCCCCCCCCCCCCACACACACACACACCTTATAGAAATATACGTATGCATGTATGTTTGTATGTTATGTATATTATATTTAAAATAGAGAGTGTGACATCTATGGTCCTGCTAGAAGGGGGAGTCACAGAAGCGATATTGATGGCTTTCAATGAACTGATTCAAATTTGCGGGGAGAGGAGAGGTTCCCCCTTGGGAGCAAGAGCCAAGCAGCAGATGTCTCCATTGCCTCCCAGAGTTATGCATCTGAGAGGCAGATTTATTAAGCTTAGTGAAGTGATAAAGTAGCTGGTACTTTATCACCAGCCAATCAACTCTCAACTGTGTAGTTAAAGGCTTGGTTTGACAAATGACAGATAGGAGCTGATTGGCCAGTGATAAAGTACCAGCCACTTTATCACTTCACCATGCTTAATAAATCTGCCCCTGGGTTCAATATTTATGTTCTCCCTATGTTTGTGTGGGTTTCCTCTGACCCTTTACAGTAAGTACAGTAGTCTCCCACAGTCCAAAGAATTAATTTGGCTGCTTATTAAAACATGAATATCTCCAGTGAGGAGACCAAAATCTCCGGTGAGGCTGTACTGATGTGAATAGTTTTTATTCACTATGCATTACTGCTATATAAATAACCGATAATAATGAAAGTGTATGCTATTGAATTCAACTTTACATTTCACATGCTCAGAAGAGCTGTAATGTTATGGCTAACAGTAAAAGTTACTTAGGTTAACTCTCTTCCTTCGAGGTTCATGGTATCCACAGGGGGACATTGGGGATTGTCTTCTCTATGTATGTGTGAGTGAGTGCACTGGCATGTTTTGTCTATCTTCTTCCTTCTCCGCTTCCTGCTATTGGCTGGCTAAAAAAATTGTGGAGCTAGGCATAGAGGCAGGGTTATAGGGGAGAGGAGCCGTGCATCCTGGAAAACCTGGAAGCTTCGCTGATTGGTGCAACGGTCTTCTGAACTGCCTACAACCCCCGATGTCCCCCTGTGGATACTATGAACCTCGAAGAAAGAGAGTTAACCTAAGTTATTTGCTAACATTTGCTAATTATTTGCTAACATAACTCTAGTTATTTGCTAACATTAGTATCACAAAGGATAGCTCCTATTCGTGATGCTTGCTGGTACCTGGACTTTCAGGTTTCTGACCTGGAAGTCCATCTGCACATGTGAAGAAGGCCACAGTGGCCACAAGGGATGCTGGTATGGATTGGATCCCTCTGGCAGCACCGATGCAGAAAGAATCCTGTTTCCCTATGGAAGCTGTTGGGATGCAGGGGATCAAGTCAGGATCTTCTGGGGGTCAAGTATCTCTTGCAACTTCTGGAAGAGTAGTTATGTATTATGTAACCTAATGAGACTTAGATTTACTGTGTACTGTGAAGGGTTTTTGTTTTACAGGTACTGGAGGCATAGTGCCAAGATAAATGTCACATCAGCAGCATTATTTCACCACTTCTGATTAGCTGCTTTGTATTGACTCCTCTACCTTTCATTTCATTCATTAGCTATACTGATGAAAATGCAGTGTTGAATGAAAATTGTGGATGAACTTGACATGTTTTTACCCTGTGCATGCTCTGGAGAGTGCATACATCATACACAACCCAGTGGGGATAAATGGGGTATTAGCATGTAGACAATGTTTAGCCAGGGCTGTGAATAAGCAAAGATATAGCTACTTTGATATGGATGTCTAGCACCAAGGATAGGACTGGTGCATGTAAGCCCTGCTAATGATGGCTGCATTGAAACCAAGCACAAGGATTAGGGGTAAAGTGTATTTATATACGGTACATGCATAAAAAGTTTCCCCCGGCTGTGGCATTACCCTCTTGATGCTGGTTGTCAAAATACGGGGACCCTTACTCATTATGTTCCCCATACTTTAGGAACCAGGACCAGCCCTTGAGCCTGGTGCTGGTTTTAGAAATCCTGGTGATCCGCTATGATTTTTGTCCCCTGAATTTCTAAAAACCAGGACTGGTTCTTTTAGCTTGGGGCTGGTTATGCTCAGGAGGTGGGACCCCACATTCTTTTTAGACAGAACCATGCAGAGATCGCACTGGTCTGTGCATGGTTCTGTCAAATTCGACATGTTGATCTTGGTCTATTTGTTTTGCGATGTTTGGTAACGTTTCCCAAAATCGCATCCTATTAATATCAAATTTGCGAGTTGTAAACTTTTAAATGGGAAAACATCTACATGTGGTGTGATTAAAAATCAACAGGTCAGAATGTGTGATTCTTGTGTCAAAAAGTGCGATTTTTATCGCAATTTGCATCCTATTAATTTGGCGATTTCGGTAAACCGTGCAAATTCGGAATGTTTTTTACTAAAGATCACTTAAGTCTAAAAATCGCATACTATTAAATGTCACCCATAATGCATAAGTGAAAGTTGCATTTTAAGCATAACATGTAATGCCATGGGGCAGTACGGATGGTTTAATGGTAAGCATTACTGCCTCACAGCACTGAGGTCATGGGTTCAATTCCCACCATGGCTCTAACTTTGTGGAGTTTGTATATTCTCCCTGTACTTGCGTGGGTTTCCTCCGGATGCTCTGGTTTCTTCCCACATTCCAAAAATATACTGGTAGGTTAATTGGCTCCCAACAAATTAACCCTAGAATGTCTGTGTGTGTGTTTACATGTGGTAGGGAATATAGATTGTAAGCTCCACTGGGGCAGGGACTGATGTGAGTGTTCAACTATACTCTGTAAAGCGCTGTGGAATATGTGTGCGCTGTATAAATAACTGGTAATAAATAAATAAATACACTTTATGGACAGCATTGTACCTAGAAATTCTGGTGCCCTGTAACCCAAAAAGCATTTATGGCCCCCATTTAAAACAGTGACAGAGCGTGCCTTAGACCTGAGTGCCATAAAGGGTTTGTTGTCCAAGATGCAATTGAGACAGCATAACAAGAAATATCTACAGATGAACTCATGATCCAACCAGAGTGGGAAATATCTTTTGGCCTTTCAGCTATTACTTGCTTCACAGTGCGCAAGTGATGATGCATTCCCATCAGAGTTTGTTCAGATGCACAGGGTCAATGCAGAGACATGCTGAACCACCATTTATTTTTTTACTACAGCAACCATAGCCGACACCCACACCCTATCTACCATTGGAGCAATGACCTCCCCAGTGCTATCATGTGATTAAACTTCACTATCACTTAATGCTCTTCATGACCAGATGCGCATTTATGCGAGCACATACTATGTATTACAACTGAACAGATTAGCAAAATCTTTTAACTCTAGAATATCCTGATGCCATGCTCATCAGCACTAAAATGTATTAACCCCAGATTTATGTTGTCCAGTAAACTTAGGAGCGGTTCTCGTAATTTTAGCCATGCCTCATGCTACAGACCCGCAAAAATCAGTAGTTAGTGCAGTGGGAAAGGGGGGAGCGCGGGGCTGCGGGGCCAATGCGGGAGAATTGCCCACTTTCCTGGGGGCTGGGAGGTGGACACGATTTTTGGGAGTCTCCTGGTTATTCCTGGAGAGTAGGCAAGCCTGTTTGATTGCCTGTCTACCATAAGCAATTAAAGTTGCAGTGTCTCTTCATCTATTACATTGGATAACATTTCATCTATTACATTGGATAACATTTCATCTATTACATTGGATAACATGTCATCCTAACTGGCTCTGAGGTCAATATTCTCTCAGTGGGGACTTCACTGAGCTGGGTTAAAAATTTGGGTGCAAGTGTCTACGCATTTCACCGCTAAAAGCGTCTTTTTTCCCTTCAAAAAGCCACATTTAGCAGCAAAACGCGTAGGGTCTTGCACCCAAATTTCTAACACACCGGGATACAACACCCACCTATTGAAATATTTGCCACCCATCCAAAAACAGTGGACATCATCCTCGGCACTAATATTGCATCAGAGGTACCATCTTCCTTCACTCACTGTGGCTCAGAAATTCTCTGGAGGAACGCCACCTCCTAAGGACCCGGTTCTATTTCCAAGGAAGTAAGAGAAATTCCATTCCGCAAACAACTGGCAAAATTAACCTCACATCCATAAAACTTGGACGGACTTCCCCAGTACTGGTGGCCAAAAGGGTGACTATCCAAGTATTCAGGTCATTGTACCTAATACATTTCATTATTGACATTTTAACCATTCCTTTTTATTATTGATTTTTTATGTGTATTGTTTTTGTCCAATGTCACTATATATGTACTATTAAATTAGCTATTTTAAGATTGCACCTGTTGTCATACATCCAGCGCAGTTACCCATCTTCCTGTGTTTGCTTGTTTTACATAGGGAGTGATTATCCCTTTTCTATTACTGCTGCTCACAGCAAAGCACACTCATATCATAGCGCCCTTCTCGATATCTTGATATCTACCCTCTAACACAAACACACTTACAGTATAACTTTATTACACACAAGCCCATTCATTCAATACTCACCTATATTGCCACGAAGCATCGGTCCCCTTCTCCAGTAGAATCCATTTGGCGCAGGACTGAGGAAGGCCATTCAGGCGAAACACGTGTCCTCCAGCTTTACCCCCGGCACAGTGCAGGACTTCGGTATATAGGAGCAGTTGCTACCAGCTCCCTCGAGCCCCACGGATTGCCTCCTGGTCCCGTTTTTTGAGCTGAATGGACAGGTTAAAGCAAACCACGGGAAATAATTCAAAATGATCAACTTTGCTAATTGATGTGCCAGATTAATTTTTAAGTGTGATATATTAAGAAGCAGGCCAATTCAGCAAAACACACTATTTATGTAAATAAATTCTTTTTTCTCTTTTGTTTACTCTTCCTGTGTATTTTAGAAGTCTTAATAAAAGTTACATTTTAAATCAATCACTATCCATATTAAATAGGATTTAAAGAGTGCACCCAAAAAGCGTTTTTTGTCTTTAGCCTGCTCCTCTGCAGGCAAACCCATTTACCTTTATATCACTGACTGCATTATCTCTTTCAGCTACAGCAGCTCACCTTTGGAATAGTACCATACAGGCTAGCCTTCACTCATTCTGCACATCAATGAGCCTTGTGCACCCATGACCCTGTCTCCGGTTCACTGGCTGTCCTTTCTTGGACAACCTTTGTTAGGACTATCCAATGCATATTGGGAATTCCCTACAAAACCTGCAATTTTGGAGATTCTGTGACCCAGCTGTCAGCAGCCATCACAATGTGCCCTTGTTAATTACAGTATGCTCAAATTCTTACACGTGCTCATTTTTTCTAATTTGTCCTGCGGTTTATTTGCTGTGCAATGTGTCCCAACTCTTGACATGTGCCATTGTAAGGAGATAATGATCTTCTGTCACTGGTGTTAATGTTATGGCTAATAAATGTGTTTTTGCATACCGTATTTCTAAAAGTCTTGCCTTCATTTTTCTCCTGTAGCATCATTTATGTTAATTGTATATTTTTGGCTTATAAAATATTTAAAGAGTTATGCACGCACTCAAGATTCTTCAGATTACAATAAACCACAGGAATGCAATAAAAAATAAAAGAAGCCAAGAACAAATGCTGATGGGCATTTTTCTATAGCAGGTTTTTCAGTGTAAATGATTGCCGCTTTAAAAAAAATTGGGAAAACACCCTATACTGTACATTACATTTGGCCCCATATGTGAGATTTTGCAGGCATTATTTTATGTTTATGATATCTTTTTTGACTTTTTTTATTATGATGCACCAGTGCTTTGAACGTTTTTTTTTTGTACAGAAATAAGAAAAGTTATAATCTGTGTTATATGGAATTACATTGTACTAAAGGTACTGGGTACTTATGTAGTATCTGGGCGTCCGATTTTGTGATTGTATGCCTAATAGTGTGTACACACGGTTCGATATGGCTTCCGATGTTGACGATATCGTCAACATCGGAAGCCATATCGCATACATATCGCATACTGATTGTATGCATTGTAAGGGCTTCCTAGCCCGATGCGCGCTCCCGTTTAAGGAGAGATCGGAGGGGAGATAGAGTGGGCAGCACACTCTATCTAGCACAAATCGCAAGCATATCGCATGCATCGTATGTGCCTTGCGATATGCTTAAGATGCGATGTGCTATACGATTTCCAGGGCCCTGTCAGTCATCCTGTTGTTAAGTCAAAATCGCTTAGTCAAAATCTTAAGCAAATCTTAAGGCACATAGGAAATCGCATAGTAAATCAAATAGGAAATCGCATAGCAAATTGTATGGTAAAAAGTCAAAATCTTAAGCATATCTTAAGGCAAATCTTAAGGAGTAGAGAAAAAAAAAAAAAAAGGGAAAAGTAAAAATCGGACAAAACATCGAATCGTACATCGGATCGCACAGAACATCGAACCGTGTGTACAGACTCTTACCTTAAGGCATACAATCAGATGCGATGCGATGCGATTCGATGCGATTTTGCATAGGATTCAATGTTAAGAAGGTCCTGTTCATTTCCCCACTATCCAAGTGGGCATAGAGTTGATTTTTTTATAGCGTGGCGAGTGCAGCGAGCCACCGAGCCCGAAGCGTGGCGAGCGAAGCGAGCCCCGCGAGGGGACGCATATTTCTTAAAAAGTATTCTGTGTCCTCTCGCGGGGCTCGCTACGCTCGCCATGCTTCGGGCTCGGTGGCTCGCCACAGGTTTATATCCAACTCCATGCCCACTTGGATTGTGGGGAAAGGAAAAGGACCCCTTTTTCCCATTGAATTCTATGTTAAAATGGACTCAGACCATTTTAACATTGAATCCTATGGAAAAATCTTGACATCGCATCGCATACGATTTGGTCGCATGCGATGCGATGTGATCCGATCCGATTTCTAAATCGGACGCCCAGATACTACATAAGTACCAGGTACTGTAGTATTAGTATTTACAGTTTGACAAGTGAACACATTATGCCTGTAGCAATGTCCACTGGAGATCCTCACACCTGAAATTTTTTTAACATTCCATCAAGCTCGTCATATCCAGAAGACAGGCAAGCATGTTTCTATTTGCTTCTTGTCAGTTTGAAAGAAAAATGTACAAAATGATTATGGTCAGGGTTTTAGATCTTTGCATTTGGGTTTTGAGGTCAAGGTTAGGATAGGGTCTGATTTTGCATACATGAACATTTGAAAAATGTGAAAATTTGCTGACAGTGGAATTCCAGAAGATATTTATTTAAACATGTTTTCGTTATTACCTTCTAGGTTTGCAAGTGCCCTTTATATTTTGTTTTAGCACATTCTGTAGCTGGTTATAACGCATGAGTGTCTAGGACAGTCAGGGATATATTTACTAACATGCAGGTTTATAAAAATGTAGATATTGCACATGGCATGCAAGAAGATAAATGCGAAGTAGAGTCTGATTGGTTTCTTTGGGCAGCATCTCCACTTCTATAAACCCGCAGTTTAGTAAATAGAACCCTAATAAATCCGCATGGCTCACCCACTTGCACAGAGTTAAAGGTAGAGACCAGAGATATTGATCCATAATGACCCTCTCCACCATCTCCGAGGGATGTGCGGTGAGGTAAATGGCTCAAGAATCCCTGGCAAGTACCAGAGCCAGATATGCACACATGAGCCATGGGCTGCATGCCAGGATTGCACACATGTGCAGCAGTGTGTACTACTAGAGATTCACTGAGTTTTGATAAGAGATGTGCAGAAAAGGTAGCCAGGTGAGGCACTGCCTCAACTGACATATACTTTTTACTCCTGAGTTTTGACTATAAAATGATTAGAATAATAAAAATAAGATTTTTGAAATAAAGTCTTTGTATTTTTGACATACTTTATCAATTCAAAATGCCTGCATATACGCTAGTATGACAGGAAAGGCTCTGCCTCACCCCACCGCATGCCACCATACTGTGGTCCTGTTAGAGACTCTGGCTGCAGCCACTTTGTTGTACGATGGACGAGGTCATGTATCAGAGGCTTTCAGTTTTGTTTTCCCAGTGGTGGACTCGTTGGGCACGGACACACCCTGTGACTCCCAATTGAGTTAGGATTTCTTGTTTAAAATTATAGACATAGTCTTTGGCGTCAGAAAGGCACAAGTCATAATAGTCTTTTTGCAGTTCTCTGGACAGAAAAAGTGGCAAAAGACTTGCCCACTGGTCTTTTGGGAAACTCTCTCTCTCTCTCATCTGTTATTTCAAAAGTGATTAGCTATGCTTCTACATCATCACTCGGGGTCATATTTTGCAGAAAATGACTGGCATGTATGGAGTGAGAGTTAGTTGGAATGCCAGTGGAAGCATCTCCAGGCCAGGCAGCTAGCTGCTGTATCAGGTCTCTGAAGGCCTCCTGGTCTTGGTGCTGATGTTTGCTCAATAACAGTGTAGGTTTGAAGCTAAATCTGGCTTTCCTGAGCATCTGCCAATACCACCACCATGGATTTCACAACAAATGGGTGTCTGTCACTTAAAGTTTTAAACATACTTTTTCCTATGGATGCCGTTTCAGTGTGATGTTCGCATTCTCCTCCATCTATAGTATAACTGGGGTAGGGGTGCCCTTTCCTGAGGTAGGTGTGCACCTTTAAACACACAGCAGCCAGGAAAATAGCACACCAGTTCAGAGTTTCTGCAGCATTCTAGCTGTGGCCAGTTTTATTTGTGCAATACGTAAAATAAACATAAATCCTAGCCCATATGGCCACTAACTGTACATTTCCCTCTCTGGAGTGATAGGACCTAATGCCTCTACCTTAAATGTAGACAGATTTACAATACTCACAGCCAGTAAGTCACAGTGTCTCATACAGGCCTGCTGCTTGTTTCCGCAGGTAGTGAGACATTGAGCCATGTTCTAATGTGATCAGCCTCTACAGGTGCAAGCCTTATTAGACTGCTCTTAAGCTGATAGCCTAAATACCTGGAATAAGCCTAAGGGATGGTGAAACAACCCTCTCTTTAACCATCCAACCACAGAAACCTTATCTGGCTTTTACCAAAAGCTTAAAAAAAGTGGGTATGGAAGGGGGATCACAGGCGCTCGGTCTGATGTATGAAAATTCCAAGTCCAAGTAAAAGTGAAGATATATTTATTGTTGTCACACTTAAAGCACAAAAAGAATAAAAAGAAATTGTCTCCTTTGAAAAATTTATTTTTATTCTTTCTGTGTTTTAAGTGTGACAACAATAAATATATCTTCACTTTTACTTGGACTTGGAATTTTCATACATCAGACCGAGCGCCTGTGATCCCCCTTCCATACCCCCTTTTTTTCTGCATTTCTTGACTAGAAGATTGAACTAGTAGGAGGGAGGAAACAAGCTGCTGGGAAGGGCGCAATTGATTGTTTTATACAAATCACACTGCATCGTTTTACCAAAAGCTGACAATCGAATCAAATCTGCTTTGCAGACACAGACAATTCCTGTGGGTTACATCACATAAGACAACAACCTGGAACACACATATCTCCCATTAATAACTTTGCCACAATATATATACAGTACTGGAGGGAAACAGTACAGTACAGTATGTGCTTGTACTTCAGTACTGTATCACATGCAAAAGGAGAAGGGGGGGAGGGGGGTGGACACATATAGTCTACAGTACAGTAAGCCAACTCTAGACGGCATCTGTGAAATATAGCTGGTTAACACGGGAGCACTGTACATTGCACAGCCCATTTGCCTGATCTTGTATTGTACTGTACAGATGGAGCCGCAGCACCGTTCACCAAGAATTAGAAGCATGAGCGCCTCACATGCAAGCAGGTCCCATTCTCGGCGAATAGCATGGCTCCATCTGTACTGTATTGTACTGTAGAGCAATCCTCCGCTGGATTATTGGTGCATTATCCACCCAGTGGTGGCGATGTGTATTGCATGGATTGTATGGCTTGCCTCAATGCACCTCAATGTGTCTGAACGCGCTACAAAAGTGGTGCACCAAACCCCACGCGCTAGGCGCGCTGACAGAAAGGATGAGCATGTAAACAAACACACATGATTACACCATGTGCACATAGGTGGGACTGAGTTTGAAATAATGCTTTCTTTTTACTAGCCTTAACAAAACCGGTTGAATCAAAGAAACGCTTGGATTGCATGCATGCACTAACCATCTGAATATTATTAAAAGGGGATTAGTCTCTTCATTATAGAGCTCTTTTGCATGTAGATTGAAGTGTCTGCTGTTGCTGAAATATTGTTTTAATAGATGTAATTTTAATAAATATATTCTTATATTTTTCACAGCGCTGTTTCAAAGTGTTCTTTTCTGCCTCGATTGTTGTGAAAGGGGTTTGGTAATCCTCCTTATAGAAACAGCTGCAGTGTAAAATCAGGTACCTTTCTTTACAGGGTACAGATGTAGATGCCACTGGAGTGCCCGGATTGGAGTCAGAGGGTCTTAGAGGCACAGAACCCAGAATGGAAGAAATCCTGCTATCAGCAGAATCACCAAGCAATTTAGTAAGAAGGGAGAGGATCCTGGCTAGCAGCTCCTGTAACTGCTGAATTAGCAGATGGAGCACCCCAGTTGTCTCTGAATCAGATTTCACAGGTGTTGGAGGAAATTTGTCGAGATCCATCTGCTGTAGCAGTTTGTAAGCTTTGCATGATCAGAAATTGGTCCTGCTCTTGCCTACAGATCCTAGCAGACAGTTGCTCCCATAGCTCCTCTTTTAGGCCAGAAAATTTTATCATGGTCTTGGGTTTAGAATAGTTAATACCAGACCGGGGATTGATTGGACCTGATGCAGGGGTGCGGGATCTTACCATGTCATAGGTTTTCACCAGTGACCCCTTTAATTGGGATATGGTCTTCGCTGCTATAAACGCGTCGTTCGCAGTCCCCTGAACAGGTTCTCCATGTGGCACTGGCAAACTCTGGGAAACAGGTAGAATGGACTCTGGATTATTTGTGGTCATGTTAGCCGGGTCATACACTGGGAGTCACGGGAGGTAATACAGTGGGAGTAGGCAATGGTTAGTCACAAGGCAAGCCACGGTCATGCACTGGAAGTCACTGGATACTGTACACTAGGATTAGGCAAGAGAGTAGTCAGAGGAATAGCCTGAATCATACACTGGTAGTCACGAAGCAGACAAAGCACTGGGAACACTGGACCAGGTTATTGAACCTATACTCTGGCAGAATCTGACTGCCTTTTATAGGAAGCACAAGGTACTGGATTCTCACAGGTGCCTTAATCAGTGAAAGCTGAGCATGTCTCACTCAGGTGCTGTAATCAATCAGTAATGCTCAGGTTACACAAAACTACCTGGCAGCATGGAGCAGAGGTGAACTAACAAGAGAAATCACAAACCAGGTAAAACACCAATGAAACCTGAATGTTTTGACAGGTGCTTTTTGTGTTTTGGGTCTGTATCTCTGGTCGTGTTTTGGAACTGGATCTGTTCCAAAACACCACCATTTTTATGTTTTGTGGTGTGGATCTGGATTTTTTTTAAACAAAACATAAAAACCACTAAAATCTGTTTTTTTTTGCTATTATTAACCTCAATAACTTTAATTTCCACTCATTCCAGTCTATCCTGAACTCACAATATTATTTTTAGGTTAAAAGGTTGCATACCTCCCAACATTACTCTCTCCAGGAGCGACACAATGCTCTGTTTCTGGACTTCCCCTTGAATGTATGATTGTGATCACCTGTATTAAACCTGGTTAATTGATAAGAAAGGTGTTTCCACACAGGTGATGGCAATTTATAAATTAAGAGGGAAGTCCAGGTACAGAGCATTGTCTCCCTCCTGGAGAGGGTCATATTGGGAGGTATGAGGTTGCACCGAAGTAGCTGGATGACTATGCTAAGCGACACAAATGGGTGGCACAAACACCTGGTCAATCTAGGTGTGGCACAGCAGCGGCAGACAGGATGGCAGTTTGAAAAACTGCCAGAAAATGTTCCAAAAAGCACATAATGCAAAGAAAATAGGCACAAAATGGAATTGTCCTTGGGTCCCCCCACCCTTATGTTGTATTAACAGGACATGCACAGTTTAACAAAGTTTTCATCGAATTTTGCATTAAAGACAGCAAAGAGGTGAAAATAGACTTTGGAAAAGATAAACTAACTTTTAGTTGTCTAGGAAGACCTGAAAGTCTTAAACACTAAAATGAAGTTGACCTGTATCAGTCTATTGACCCCAATGAATCCAAACATAAACGGTTATAATGTAAAGTTTCCATCTTACACTTAGTGTGGTTCTCTTAAAAAGTAGCATTAAGTCATTAATGAGGAGTTGATTTACTGCAGTGCATAAGTGCACACAGCTTTGACTCCATCCTACCCATTTCAGTGTGGGGAAAGGTGTCTAATTTCAATTTTTCTGTCACATTCACATTTCAGTATGCATAATGGAGTAAAAACAATAAAAGATCAGGAAACAAGAATTCCGACTACTAGTGCTGAAGTTACTGGCACCAGTCATGACAATGACATGCAAGTCCATCAACATCGCCTGCTCAGACCCACGCACAATGTCATAGAGGGAATGTAAAATCTAACAACCTAAACATAATATTATTTAACTATGCACAGAGAAACGCTAACTTGCAAAATGCTATTGGCAAGGAAAGGCTTGACCTATGTTCATGACTGGGGTTCAGCTTTTAATGGAGATAGAAGCTCTCCTTCCTCTCAAAAAAAAAAAAGAAGCTTATAAAAGCACATAAAATAACTGTGCATTCAGATATCACAAATCCCCAAGAATAGTCCAAGTGTGTCCACGGTTTGCGATGTCTAGGCCTGACCCTACCAATACTGTACGGTAACTACACTTGCCTGGTGGGAAAATAACTCTGTTGTGAAATACTGTTTAGTTTTACAAGAAACAAGGAAGATAAAGTATGACAGCAGTCAATCATTCGCAAAACAGATTACTGAGGCCATAGCAACTATGCTGGTGTTAGACGTGTATCCAGTATCTGCCATTAGTGCAGTGGGATTTACACGTTTGCTTACTGGACCACACTTGGAGAGAAAAATTTGAATCAAGTCACACCCTGAAGATTTGTTGACCACCTGCTGCACTATTTCATCTGATCCCTGTCCTAAGTAACAGCTACATTGGAACCGTGAGAGGCCTATCTATCCTGAATGCCAATTCAATCTTAGGAGACCCGGGGCTGGCTATACAAAATCTTTTGCCAACGGGAGGATTTCCAAGGCAACATACAGGACTCAACACTCTACAAACGGCCATACCCACACGGACGTTCCCCCTACATCTTATGGACACAAGCCTCTGGATCAGTGCAGGTCATATCAACTAATATTGGTGACTATAACAAATACTCTCCAAAACAGGTCCATTGCTATTAATTGATCGTCAGTTATTTATTGATTGTTTTATGATATGATAATGATGTACAGTTTTCATTAAATTTTTTAAAAAATTGATACAAGCACTTGAAATTGTATTTTATTGAGCGCCGATTCTCTTTGTCTTGGGGATTTACACGTTTATTGACTTACTGTGTACCCACTATAGATTCAACTTCACTACACAGGCAATTCCCAGACAGTACAAGGGACATTTAAAAAAAGTGTCATTAGTGTCCTCACTCAGAAATGCAGTTGTACCCACCCACATGTGGACATGACAAAATGGAGCTTATTATCTGTATTCACTTGCCACATGTGTTATTGTACGCAAACACATTCATTGCAGGGATAATTTATGTTGTGAGATAAATAACTGCAAATTCCAAAAGTCCCATGTTTAAAATCGGAGGCAAATTTTATTCCATAAAAGGGGGCATGCAGGAGATTCTGTCAGTGGCCCGAAAAGGATGGTCAATCTTTTGAAATCAGAGCACTGTATTTTGCCCGTTGTACTTAACCCCAGTAATTGTAAACCCGTATCTTTGTTTCTGATGGACACAAATCTGCAGAGGCGCAAAGTGTTGGTGAGAAAGTGGTCAACTCAAGCAGAACGTGACATGGCAATATCTTCTTTCATTTCTACGGGAACTGATGGAGAATACTACATTCAATACACACCCACTACAATGACGGACATGTCTACTGTCACTGCATATGATGCTGTCTCCATTGAAAGAATGGTGGATTATTTATTTTTCCAGTAACAGTATCCAAATAGGCATTTCAGACAGTCTATTATTTACAGGACCACTTGACTTTAACGGCACTACCAGTTGACTTTAACAGCAGTACCACTGGGCTGTAACAGTAGCAGCAGTACCAATGGACTTTAATGGCAGTACCACTGGACTGCAGTATAACTAAAAAAAAAATGTATTACTCCAAACTTGGCGCCCCTTTCTCGGTAATTGGATCTGGATAATAAGTGAAAATTTAGAATGTACAATATACTCTCCTTTTACATATGCTCAATCCTCCGTTTCACTTTTCCTATATTTTCTCTCCTATTCTTCTGGCGAGTCCTCGATGTTAGATATGAAAAATAAGAGAAATGCAAAAATCCAATGTGTAAAATACATATTTGTAGAGCTGTGATCAATTATTCAAATCGCATCACGTGAGCGTACATCAACTCACTAGTGGTAAGCTGAGACACACGTATAAAGGTATCTTTTATAATGGGATGTCGTACCACTACTCACAATCAAAGGTAGCTTTCCACGTATATAATCAGTGGCGTAACTATAAATTTTGCTCCCCCCTGCCAAAAAGTTTGTGGTGCCCCCCCCCCCCCCCCCGGCTCCTCTCCAGTGTGTTTTCCCAGCGTGTGATGTGATGATGTCACAGGCATAATGGAGAAGCTGAAGCAGGAGAGAGGAAGAGAGACCAGCATACACTGCTGCTTCCCTTGGCTCCGAAACATCCCAGGCCGCCCTAGCATGCCCATCCAACCGCCCATCCTGTACACAGTAGCCAATAACTGGCTCTGTGTACAGTCAATTGAATCAGTGGGGGGATTTGTCATCTCTGCCATACCCGCACTGTGGCTGACTCACCTCCAGTGCTCAGTCAGTGGGCAGCGGCAGGCAGCAGCATGTCGGTGCATCGAGCAGGTGCCGGCGCCCACACAGACCCCACTGCTGCTTGCTCCCCCAAGCGGCTGCTGGGGCTGCCTTACAGTAGTTACGCCAGGGTTTTCAGATGGGGGACACTTAGGTGGACACAGAGATGGACACTTAGGTGACCCAGTATATGCCGGGTCAGTTAAAGTATTATAGATAGACCAAATGTATATGAATAACAATAATATTAATAATAATTAATATATATATATATATATATATATACACACACACACATATATATACACACACAGGGGCGTCAACAGCAGTGTAGACCCCTGGGCATAGCAATGTATTGGGGCACCTACCGATCCTCCAGCGGTAGGGGTGGGGGAAGCTTTGATGTCCCGCGGGTGGTAGGGGGTATTATATCAACCGCTCAGCATGTAGGGCCTGGATCAGTAATTTCCACTAATTACTCCTTTACTGCACAGATGGTGGGAGATGGGGTGGGAGAAGGGGGCATTGGGCTGAATGAAGGGGCCCTGATACATAACTTCCAGGGTGGTAGAGGATGTTTAATACGCAGAGGAGGGGTGTATACTGGAGTGGGCTTATTATTCACAATTTTCTGGTGGGAGGACAGCTTGCTTGACTGCAGATATCTCCAGTTCCCAGAAATAGATTTCTTAGATTTTAATGGCATTAAAAACAAGAGAATCCCACCTACCAAATAGTACTGGGGACTAGGGGATCAGAGTTCAGGAGGCAGAGCAATCTACCAACGAGAATATAAAACTGCAAACCAGGTGTGTGGAGCTGGAGCAGTAACCAGCTGCTGGAAGGCTGATGTCTCTGGTTCTAGGAACAGGAGAGACAAGCTACTAGTGTCCATCAAAGTGGAAGAGTCCTATCTTTTGGAATCTACCCTCAGAAAAACTCTAAGTCAGACAGAACCTGAAATATCTGACTGGGAAGAGCAATCAACAGGCTTGGATGGGGACCAGTGCTTTGAAGTCAGATATCTCCAGTTCCCAAGGGCCGATTTTTTAAATTCTTGTACCCATGGAAAGAGGGGACCCTCAGCTATCAGCCTAGGGCCCTTAGACTCCTGGGGGGGTTTCTGGGTACTCAGAAACCCCCCCTGCGTGTGCTACTGGTATATAATGGTTTCTTTAAAACGATTTTCTCTCAAAATAGATTTTATTCAAACAATATTCATAAAAATAATCCAAAACATATACACTTTAGACAGATTTCTAGGTAGAGGCAGTGATGAAGTGTAGTCTACACACAAATTTCCCAGGGATCCGGACCTGCAAAACGTGTGGACAGTCACTCATCCACTTACCTCTTCCTTTACAGTCCGGTGTACAAGGGTAAAACAGTTAACAAGCACTATTCCAGGTACAACATGTTTCGAGACTCCAGTCTCTTCCTCAGGTCCCTGGATAGTGCTATTGACAGGATCCATTTATATACCCTCCAGTGAGTTTACTTCCTGTGACGTAATACCGGTCACTTCCGGTCACGGAGGAATCTTTTAATGCTCCCAAAACACATAAAACAGTATCAACAAACATAATGAGGACAAAGCTTAATCTCTCCTAAAGTCCCTGAGCGTGGTTGATCCCTTCCGACTCATATATGTCCCTGCAGCCGCCGCTACATTCTGCCGTATGTACGGCGATTACACTTCGGCCCAGCGTGACGTCACTTCCGCCGGGGGATGTGGGGATTCGCCTCGTGTATCTGGCATCCTCCATTCTCCCGCATTTTCTACAATGGGATTTCTTTATATCAATAGTCAGCTAGTATAACTAGACTGGACTTTAACTGCAGTACCACTGGAATGGACTTATGCGGCAGTATCTCTGGACTGGACTTTAACGGCAAAACCAATGGACTTTAATGGCAGTACCACTTGACTTTAACGGCAGTACCACTGTTCTTTAATGGTAGTACTACTGGACTTTAATGGCAGTACCATTGGACTGGACTTATTTATAGCACTATCACTGGATGGGAATTGCAGCAGTATGTATCACTGGACTGGATACAGCACTATCACTGGACTGGAACTGCAGCAATATCACTGGACTTTAAAGGCAGGATCACTGGACTTGACGTATGCAGCTGTATTGCTGGACTGGAATGGACATTAACGGCAGCAGTATTACTAGACTGGTCTGGACATTAACAGCAGCAGTATTACTGAACTGGACAGCAGTATCACTGAACTGGGCGCTGCCCACCCATATCCATATAAGGTCCAGATCTCATGAGATCAGACAGCGGAATCTCGCGAGGTCCCGAGACCAGCGCTCCAAATCTGGGCGGGAAATCCCGAACAGGAGAGTGAGTTCATATTGGGGGTGTCCGGATTCCCCTAATCCGAGCTTGCTCATCCCTACTAAATATTTACACTGCAATTTAGATTTCAATTTGAATACACCTTACCTAAATCTAAATCTCTGCACATGTTACATTTGCCCAACCTGCAGTGTAACATGGGGCCTTATTTTGGTTCATTCTTTCTGACAAAATCCTTCTTAGATGGGCAAAACCATGTGCACTGCAGGTGGGGCAGATGTAACATGTGCAGAGAGAATTAGATTTGGGTGGGGTTTTACTTCAAAGTGAGATCTATATTGCAGTGTAAAAATAAAGCAGTCCGTATTTCCCTGCACAGAAACAAAATTACTCACCCAAATCTAATTCTCTCTGCACATGTTCCATCTGCCCCCCCTGCAGTGCACATGGTTTTGTCCATCTAAGAAGGATTTTGTCAGAAAGAATGAACCAAAATAAGGCCCATGGTTTTGTCCATTTGAGAACAAATTTGTCCCGCAATCAAGTTTGAATTAGGCTGAGACTGCAGCATTATAAATGATGTGGACATTTTAAACAACAATACACTAATCTTTGGTTGTTGTTGTTGTTAAAAGAAATGACTGTTTTACTGTGAAATCCATTACGATTAGCTGAACCAAGAGATAATAAGGAGGATGTAGCCGATTGATCCTGGATAAAAGGATACCTCAAAAAAGGAGTGGCCACATCAGCATCTTTACAACCTCTGCTAAAAACCAGTGGGTTGCCACCCATTCTCTGTCGCTAATTCCTCTCATGCATACATAGTACATATGGTATGCATCTGCATTCGTTCCATAATTTCTAGATTTGAATATTCTCTATTCAGTAATCCATGATGAATTAGCCCCAATGTTTGAAAAAGGAATACATATTTGAGTTGGTATATAATACATATCCAGTATAATGGATTTGACTTTAAGAAAATAATCTATTTACATTTTTCTTTAACAGTACACACTTGTAATTCTCTGCAATGAATATATGCAAATTATAAACTATGGGGGTGATTTACATTGGCTGGCCAAATGCAAATTCAGTCCTCAGACCAATGGTGCAGATCTGCGAATATCTGCATGTGCAGGGCCACTGTGCGAACGCCTTCGGCAACTATCACAGAGGGGGTGAGCAGTGGATGGAAAAGGGACTGGTGCATGGGGACGCCCAGTGTTTCCTAAAAATACAGTGGTGTGCCCAGAAAAACACTGGGCGTCCCAATGCAAACGCAGGTGGGTCGAATCTTGTGTGGGGCATGCACCTGAAAAGACCACTGCTTCGCGCATCAACCTGAATTGGGCCCTATATTTAATATGGAGACATTTTCATTACAAGGAAAACAAAAAAACACCAACAGCTGATAGATAAAAGATCAGAACAGATTACACAGTAAAATGCACACCATGGGATGCACTGCATGAGCCTTTAGGTATTTTCTCCACAAACATTAGGATTATATGTTTCAGAATCAGTATTACAATCCAATTTGCACCATCTTTTTCAGATATTTATATTTATTACATGCAAAACAGGTATATCCATCTTTCTGTTAGGTTTCCATGGTGCTGCCATGGTGTACTTGTGCATTTGGCATTTCTTGCTGCCTTTACCTTGCCTAGATCAAGGCTGATATATGTAAACTACCCCACATTTCTATCTTGTCCTGCCTACAGTTGATTTGGTCTGGTCAGCCTGAGACGACAGCAATCCTTTTTCTCAGTTAGGATCCCTATGCATCCCTGTGTACACCTAATATACTATCAGTAGCGGAACTTGTGGGTTGTAGGTTCAGGTGCAAAATTATGCTTTGGGCCCCCATCTCAAACCCCAAACCAAGTTCACAATATTCATCAAGGTAGTGGGTGACAGGGAGAGTCAGTGGGTGACCGAGAGTGGCAGGTGGAGGCAGAGTGTGACAGAAAAATAGTGGGTGACAGTAAGAGGAGGGTGACAGGAGCAGCAGTGGTCTTCTCTGTCCTCAGGGGCCCCGGTGCACTATACCTGCTGCACCAATGACAGTTCCGCCTCTGTAAATCTTTATTTTCTAATGATACCAGTTACAGTATTGATTTTCTTTGGCTGCAGTTTGTGTAGAGAGGCCTAACGGAATATTTTTTTCATGTGGATTCTCACAAGATATATGTCTTCAGACATGTGAGTGTGTGTGTCTGTGTTGTGGTTAATACAGTGGTTTCCAAACTGTAAGCTGTGGCACATGGGGTGCCTTTTGTCACTTGCAGGGGTGCCTTGGATTGGTGATCTAGGCCCAATTCAATGACTCATTGTCCTGGTAACACACTTAACCAGTTATGGCGGCTGCCAATAATAAAATCTGTGGACAAATAGAGGCAAATCTTATTGCTCACCAGTTGACCATAAGGATGACATATAAACACATTTTACTTAATTTTATATTATATTCTAAATTTCCCAATAGGAAACTTAAGGCCTAGGCATGCCGTGAAAATAGTTATGATACTCGAGGGTGCCGTGATTTCAAAATGTTTGGGAACCACTGGGTTAATATGCATTAACTTGGATACTTTACTGTACTGTATTTGATCTATGCTTCCCTGCTTCCGCCTACCCCATTCCACCTATGCTATTTAAGTGTAAAGAATCCTAACAGCAATATGTGTCTGGATCTGTATATGAAGAGAAGCATAACCTGTTTTTGTATGCAAAAGTTCAATAATGTTAACCATTGCACCATCCGTACTGCCCCAATTAATTGCCCGCTTTAATTTATGCTAAATATTAGTCACTGAATTAGCTACATTTCATCAGTGCAACACAAAAAAATAGTCAAAACAAGTACAATGCTGCCCAAAAAATAAGTTTGTAAATTATAAGCAAAGAACAATCACTACAGTTATTTAAGTAGTGCTTATGGACTGCTTGTTGGGTGGCAGTCATTTCATATTTGTACAAACTACTTAAAATGGCAATGAGTTTGTGTATGTATACTTCTGCAGGCAAGAGAATCTTAATAAGGTCAAACTGAAGCAATACTCAAATATCATAAGCATTAAACATAAGGAAATCCAAACAAGTATATACAATGCATAGAGGTGGGGTGCATAAAAAAAATACAACAAAAAACAAACAAAAAAATCCTAAATGTAAGCTTTTCAAAATGTAAGTGATATTGAATGAGATCTTACAGATTTTATATGTTCTTCCATAGGACAGCAGTGATTGGCTGATTGGGATCCAAAAATCTTCAGACCACTTTACAAGGTACTTTACAGAATCAGCTTCTTAGTAACTATGTGGAAAATGGATATTATCTATAAAGGGACATGCCCTTGCATGCAAAAATAAGCACTGCAAAATGTGTGTGTGTGTTACAAAAATGATCCTAAGGGGTATATTTACCAAGTGGCAGGTTTTCAGAGTCACCTCTTGTCAACGCTTCTGGACGCAGGATCTAAGAAGGCTACAACAGTAAATATTAAATCAGAGTGTTTAGTATTTACTATAACTAATAACTGTAACTTTGATAGCAAGAGCATCAATGTCCAGAAGGCTTCATATGTTTTCTTGATGGACGTTTTACTGACGTCATTACACGGACACCCATTGACCAATAGTAAAAATACTGACACGTGAATATACCGACATTTATTATGCTGTCATGTTCAATTGACCACCATAGTCGAAATGCTGAAATTAAATTGCCGACATGTCAATGTGTTGACACGTGTTTCTGTGTTTTTTTGGTGTCTATGTCAACATGGGCACCATCTAAGTATACCACATCCCACCGCATGACTTGCTGCACTAGCCATGCTTCGGGCATGGTGCCTCTCTGTTCTCAGCCTACTCTTATATTCCCCTCCAGGTCCACTGGAATGGTAAAGTCAGTGTTTGAGCTAAAATTGCCTGAAAACTCATGTCGGCATGTTAAATGTCGGCATTTTGACTATGTCGATCAATTGAACATGTCAGCATGAATGTCGGCATATTGACCGTGTCTGTATTTCAACTGTAGGTTAATATGTGTCGGTATAATGACTGTAGGTAAAATGACTGCTACACTTCTCGATGCAGTTGTGAACACTTATAGCTATCTGATCTATAAAAATTGTATTAGATAAAGATATATATATATATATATATATATATATATATATATATATATATATATGTAGACAATAGTATGCCCCTAGTGTAATTCCTTGGGAGAGAAATTCCCACCTATGGAATGATATTATACAAAAGAGTTATTCCCACTAAGTTCCTTTATTTATTATAATATGAGTCAAATATCAGGCAATTATTTTCAAACTATACAATAGAATAATGTGGCTGCGCACTACAAAAGCCAAATTTACTTAACTGTTCCTACTCTTTGAGACATTTAAAATCTCTGACAATACTAAATATAAAATTACTTTTGTTCTAACAATAAAATGTATAACTGGCCCATGAAGCTTTGATTGATGACCATGTCCAGCAAAGACTACTGTGTGAACAATCAATGCACTTTTTTTATTTTTCATTTTGTGCAGCTGGCTGTCTATAAAGGCAACCGATCCTGTACGCCTGTCTGTGTTTCTTGACGTTATAAGTTCTGAATCTGTTCTTGATTACCTGCGTTTGAGCCTTACCAGATTGTTTGACCGACCTTTTCCAATTTATTTTCTGTGATCCTGACCTTTCTCTATCATTGTCTGCTCTGACCTTACGCTGAATAACTCTAGGTCTCCAGTATTTCTCTTTTACAAACATTTTTGCAATCCTGGTCCTCACAGCAACATAAAACTAATCATGTTGCTTGCTTTATGTGCAAACCGCTGATTTTCACAGCAACCAAACGAATCCCAAATTCAAAAACTTAAAGCACATCCCAAAAACAGTAGCAAATAAATACCAGAAATCCCCTTCTTCTGCCAGTAGCGGAAAAGCAACCATTAGAGAGAGGGACCTTACAGAGCCTCGGGCATGAGTTCTAGCAGAGCTGCCCTACATCAAACTGTTAGCTGACTGAAAGCTGGCTTAGTTCAAAGTAGTGCTGTGCGGTATTGATTTTTTTTCCATTGAAAAATAACTTAATTAAATTCTAATATTTTAGCACATTTTTAAAAGTCTGGTGGGAACAAGGCCAGAGGAAACCATTCATCCTATTTTTATGTAGGCAGTAGTTGCTAAAAAAGTGTATAAACAGTTGATCAGTATAATGAAGCCCTTAAAAACATGCAGATTGGCTTTATTACATCATTAGTATTAGATATTTTACATTTAGGCATTTAGGCAGGTATTACTTTGAGTAAAGGATGTAGGATTAGCACTTCAAGAAGCCTTGAAATCAAGATATAAGGAAATTATTAAGTGCTTATCTACAATTTACTTAATATTCAGTATGAGAAAAGGTTCCAGAGTAATTGCTATTATGTATGCATGTTATGTAGCCTGTAGGCAGTTGTCATTGATTTTGACTTCTACTGTAGCTCTCTTGTCTGTAGACTGTCAGTACTTATTGCCTGCCTATCAAGTAAAAAAATGAAGTATTCAACAATGACAGCTTATTCGCTTGTTTGCAATTTCTACCACTGGAAAAATTCATTCATAATTCTTGTATAAACATACCTGTATGTCTGTCTGTTATTACCCAGTCTTGTTTTATTGCTGTATTTTCACAATAGTAAGAATATTGCTGGCGCTATATAAAAAAGTGCTAATATATAATATAGCATTTATTTAGCCCAGTGGTCCTCAAACTACAGTATTTTGCTCTGGGACGCCATCAGACAATATAAATAATGACAGGACCCCAAACAAGTTACTGCAAAGGTCATCTCATCACATCACATGTGTAGTCAGCAGACAGCACATACATGGCAGCATTGTGGAGGCACCAAATAATGTAAGGAGTCTAAAATAACAGACAACTCAACAGATTCTTCAGACTCCTTGGATCACTGACTGAGATTAGAAAAGTCATCAGCCTGATGGTCAGCAACATGGAGTTGCGACCCCATGCTGAGAAGGTCGGGACCCACTTTGGAGATGAGATTAATTGTTGATTGTTTTGCTACTGGTTTGAAACATACAGAAGACATACAAATAATTAGCATCTAACACAACATATTACTCTATTAGAGCCACAACTGCTACTATTGGCAAATGTGTATGTATTCAAAAGCAGGGACTTCCCTACCCTTTGATTCGGTCTACCTTGTATGACCCTGGTTTACAGTACAGTACTTTATGTCTCTGTTTTTCCCACTGTCAGTTGATGTTTCTACAAATCATTGGTAATAAATCAATATAATGCAGTACACAAGAGAAACTTTTAATTTAATAAAAAAACATTAAAAGAGAAATGGTAAAAAAAAAAAAAACACAACTCCGAAGCATAACCCAAAACATGATGCAGATACTGTACATAGGGGTCTATTTACTAATCCTTGGAGAAAGATCAAATGGACAGAGATAAAGTACCTGACAACCAGCTCCTAATGGTCATTTTTCATACGTATATTTTTGGATTGTGAGAGATAGTCGGTGTACCCGGAGAAAAACATGCAATTATAGAGAAATTATAGAAACTCAACATGGTTAAGGATGTAAAACAGTACTGCTATCCATTAGGGATGATCGTGTACTGATCCTAGAGATCCAAACACCCCCTAACTTACAGTACCTCACCCGTGGAGCCAGGTGAGTGGCGCCCGCAAGTGGACCGGGTCCCATATCAGTCCAGCTGTACTGCCCAGTGTGCCGTATCAGTCCAACTGTTGCCCAGTGTGCCGTATCAGTCCAGGGGAGTTGCCCCCCTCCCCTTTTTTATTAAAAGAAAAAAAGGTGTTTTTTTGTGGAGTTTTTTTACTGCAAGGGCAATTTTTTTACTGTCGTATCAGTTGAGGGGTGCAGTATTCCAGGGGTGAGCCAAGTGTGCCGTATAATTCATGGAGTGCTGCTATGTCTGCCGTATCAATCCAGGGGTGCTGCTCTTTTATTAATTAAGAGAAAATATTATCATGAACCAAGTCTGCCATATCAATCCAGGGCACTCATCCCATTTTTGGCAATACCTAGCTCTGGTGCCTTCCTTGTGGAGGGGTCCAACGATCACTCCATAGATAGTGGGTCTAGGAGGGCAGCACTCAGCGGCTGTTTTAGTGATTTAGCAAAAAATGCATATTTTATCGACGTTTCGGGAAACGGTTCCCCTTCATCAGAATAACTTACAGTGCATATGTCCCAACATGACCCATTCCAGGAGGGACAAAATACTCTGCTCCTGGACATCCTTGCCAGTTGCAGTTGCAGAGTTGGGACTGCACCACTGTCCCAAATTCAAATAGGGAAGCCACACCCTCCTGTGAGTCTGGACTGTGCTGTTTAGGGTGGCAGTTGGTGGGGCTCCCCTATCTGAATTTTGGACTGTGTAAAGATTTTTAGCGTCAAAACAATACCATAAAACCGACATTTCGAGGCTATGCGCCTCTTTTTTAAGGTGTGTTTCAAATGTGGAATGAATAAAACATACCTTTATAAAGGAGTAAAGAGGAAGAGGATGTGCACACTGATGGGCGTGTCCCATACCTCCGCCCACTCTCCATTCCCCGGCATAACCGGCACATCTATACAAACAGTCAAGTGGCACTCCTCAATCCAGTAAAAATGCAGGTGCCTTCCCAGAGAGAGCTAACAGAGGTCATTCCTCAATAATCAATGAGGAATAGGCGGCACTATACAAAAAAAAACACCACACGGCCATATGGTCAATGTTTTGAAGCGTTATGATAATCACTTCTTCATCAGGACATGTCCTGGTGTCCTGATGAAGAAGCGATTATCATAAAGCTTCGAAACGTTGACCACATGGCCGTGTGAAGTGTTTTTTATGAGAGTGCCGCCCGTTCCACATTGTATATATATATATATATATATATATATATATATATATATATATATATATATGGTTGACAGTATTTAAGAACCCGGCGACTTAGTAATCAAGAATGTGTATAAATAGTGCTTTGGTAAAAAATATAGAAATTTATTTTTTCATATATAAAATACAATAAATGAGGGTGGGTATGTATAAAAATAATATGAGGGTGGGGATATCAACAAATCCTATACAATGGGGAAAATAGACACAATATAAAAGATTGCTATATGAGTAAAAGCCACAGTGTTATGCTAAAACTGCAATAGAATCAAATATATATGAGAATGAGGCACCGTATAAAAATGCAATATAAAAAGACGCAATATATAAAAAATGGCTTAACTTAGTGCACTGAGAATGGATTTCAGAAGCTGCCCAACATGTTTCGTCGCAAAAGGACTTCCTCAGTATATATATATATATATACCACCCAATAGTGATTAGGCGCCTATAACAATTTCAAAGGGATTGTCCGTAATCTCCAACTCAATTAGGAAGAGGCTTTGTTCATCCACAAGATGTATATTTATTAAAATGTTTTTTTTTTGGATGTCAACAGTACATAGAAATCCAACGCGTTTCGTCAGAAATGACTTCATCAGGGGAATAATAACAGGTCTTCCATATAATGATGACCTTATTTTTATTTTTGTGAAGAATCCACCAGATAGGGAAATGTTCCCTTTAAATAAGGTATTATAATGTACCAAGAAAAATTCCTTTTCTTTGGCGCAAGTCTATTTTTTCAATTGGAATAAGACTCCATATTCTTTTAAAAAAAAATTTGCAGAGATTTGGATATCTTTCCAGAAACTACACAATTGTATAAAATCACCAATCAATTGTGTGGCGATGCCAATCCAGATATGTGGCTTCAGAAATGACAAGCCTTAAGCCTGGAGCTCTGTCTCCTGCAGTGCTGGATATCTTTTTTAATGGTGATGTCAGATTTAACAAGTAAGTCACGTAAGTTATGACCACGGGAAAAGCAAGGCATGATGTTAGTATTATGAAAAGGTAATTGTTTATCAGTTTTAATGATTGGCCATTGTTTTTTAACCACATTTTGAATATCATGAGATCTTGTATTAAATTTGTTAACCCATGGTAAGCGGGACATTCCATTGCCACAAGGGTTCTGCACAAGGGTGCTTTAATAGAGAACGGGCCGTGTGCAGACTTCTTGTTGGCCCCCTCCTCTTCATTGTGATAGGATCTATTGCGCATGTGCAGGTCTCTCGAAGTATAGCACCCAACATATTCCAGAGACAAAATTCACTATTGCACATGCGCGGCAGACCTTTTGATGAAGATTTTTGGCCCTGAAGCAGCTCCCAGTGCAGGACTTTGGAAAAAGCATGAGTGCAGTGTGTGTGGAGTGTGTGCTCAGGGGCCCATGTGCACTGCACACAATGCACCCATTATAGAAACGATTATGGTTCTGCAGCACCTTACAGAATACATAAATGAGCAAAACAATGAATTTCAGTACATCATTGTTATCAGTGATTTATAGCTCAATATCAGGTTTTTTTTAGCCCAGACCCTCATAACAGAGAAGCTTACTGTTTAGGCTGGTGGAACGTGTTAAAGTAAATCCACATAAATGCCATAACCAAAGTTTTTCCCAGCCGATCCTTGGTTAGAACTAGTGGCGGCTCCTGCCTTTAGACTTAAGGGGGGCTGCAATTTCCTGGGTACTGCTCAATGCAAACAGTCATTAATTATTTGCAGGTTATTAGTTTTGGGTGAAGGTCCCTATGTGCCCGTAATGGTTTCTTTAAGTCTCCACGGCCTCTGCATACATAAATGACGGTATCAATCCAGTAGAATCACCAGGACCCCATAAAACAAAGACTCACCCAAATCAGGTGCCCTATATGCATGTAAAGGTTTCTTTTTCTTCTGAATCCCCACAAGTAGACAGCTTACTCCGTGAAGACTTGTAGTATCCAAAAAAGGTTTATTTTCACAATAAAAAGAATAAAAAATGCATAAAAAGTGGGAAGGAAATCCCAAGGCGAGTGGTGGTCTGGGTTACCTCCCAATCCGGATAGAAGGCCGCCCAGTTGCTGAAGATGGTAACCAGCACCTACCACAAACCTCTAGGGTGTTTCGCTTGCTCCTCCAACCACCAACGCGTTTCGGGCTATGTGAATAAGCCCTTTTTCAAGGTGTGGAGTATGTTACCACTTGTATGGTTTTTATACCACATCCCAAAGAAACATGCCCTGGGTTTCCCCAAAACATGGACCGACAATAAAAATCAATTCATCTTTAACAAGTTAAAAAACACATTAAAAACAGAATCACACAATGTACAAATATACAATACACCTCCATTTAGGATACAATGTAGAAAAAAACGATAGACAAATACATTAGTGGTGCAAACATACAGATAATCCAGTGTGGGTCCGTTCATGGTTTTACCCACAATCAAAGAGATCAGCCGTTTCATTCCGTCAGGATAATATAGTTTCGCGCCATCCCCGAATACTTCCTGGTGTGTGACACGCATCGCGCGTCATCTTGCGTCACTTCCGGTGACGCGTGGACCGCACAGGACTTCCTGATACCTACACAGCGCGTCCTGTGTCATTGCGCTGTATATCACTTTAAAGCTTTGTTTGGCTTGTCCGCCTTGTTGAAGTGGAACGCATATTGCCTTCCGGGAATATGTCTGTGCGTTTCACCAACGTGTATTAGCGCATTAAGCTTGATCTCTTTCTGGTTGCACCTTCAGTTTCCTCCATACGTTTACCAACATACAACATAGAGAATAGAAAATATATTAATGAAAATCACAGACTAAAACCAGATAAATACATATATTAACTGAGTGGATACAATATATGCTATGGTTTGGTTAGTTGCTAATTACACTTTGATGCAGGTACATGATGGTATATGTGGGAATCACAAAAAGCATTTAAGTTCAAAACCTACATTTAGACCAAATGGCTCGATAGTATTGAGAGAGTAAATTGATCTCATTTCTTCTTGTGATAGTTTTTTATCTCTATCGTTTACTCTCCAATGTTCAGAGATATGTTTAATCCCACAAAAATTTAGAATATGCTTAGTGTCCCCATTATGCATTTTTTTAAAGTGCAAAGATACATTATGAGATTCAACACCCTTAGTAATATTTCTACAGTGTTCGGCTAGTCTAATCTTCAGTTGTCGGGTAGTTTTCCCGATATACACTTTTTTGCACGAACATTCCAGCAAATACACACAGAATTTGGTGTTGCAAGTAATAAACTCAGCAATATCGAGCATCTTATTTGTGTGTGGATCTCGATATTGTTGAACAGCCTTTGTGGACCCCTTGCATATGCGACACATGGTACATGAACCACAACGAAAAAATCCCTTTGTTTTAATAAGGCTGGATGGGCTGGGGGTGTTGATAGCACTTCTAACTAATTTACTCTTGAGGTTTTGAGCCTTACGGTAAATAAAAGTTGGTTTGTCTTTAACATACTTGTTAAGAATGGGGTCATTTCTCAAAATCCCCCAATGTCTCCTAAAGATCTGTTCAATCTGCTTCGATTGGCTGGTAAATTTAGTAATGAAACAGATCCCAAGGTCACTGGGTTTCTTAGGAGAAATTTCAAGTCCCATATCTGATCTGTGCAAAATAGCATCAGTCCCTTTACTCATAGCATCTTCTATTAACATGGAATCATAGCCCTTCTGTTTGAATTGTTGGCTAAGTTTTTTCGCATGTTGACGATAAGTGTCCACATCCGTGCAATTACGACTAATTCGGCTGAACTGACCACTAGGAATACTCCGCAGCCAATTTGCGTGGTGATTGCTGCGGAAATCAATGTATGAGTTGCTGTCCGTGGGCTTTTCGAAGTTTCGGGTTTTTAGACAACCTTCATCAATGTATATTAAGAGATCCAAAAAACTAAGTTGGTTTTGACTGGTTTGAAATGTCAACTGTATATTAACCTGGTTGGCATTCAGTTCTTCACAAAAAGTTGTAAGGGATACGTGGTCTCCCCTCCACACAAAGAGAATATCGTCGATATAACGACGATAGGTGACCAGGCTGGCGTCCAGATGGGGTTTATTCCAGATGTTAACTTCCTCCCACCATGCCATAAATAAATTGGCATAACTGGGCGCCAGCCTGGTCCCCATCGCCGTACCCCTGAGCTGTAAGAAAAAATCACCATCGAACCAAAAATAATTGTTTTTCAAAATTAATGAAATCCCCTCCAATATAAACGACTTAAGGTCCGATGGTGTGTCATCTTTTTCAAGAAAAAAACTGACCGCCTGGAGGCCCAATTCATGGTCAATAATGGTGTAAAGCGAGGTGACATCGGAGGTCACCAAAGTGTACTCCGATTGCCACCTCACTTCTTTCAGCATTTGTATAGTGCTGATGGTATCCTTTAAATAGGACCTGGTTTTAAGGACAAGCGGCTGCAATAAGGAATCAATGTAATGGGATAAATTAGATAAAGCAGAATTAGTACCAGCCACAATCGGTCTACCAGGGGGGTTAGTGGCCGATTTGTGGATTTTTGGGAGTACATACACAACCGGTATGGAGGGATTTGGAATGTGTATGTATTCCCCCACAGTTTTAGTGATCGTTCCCTTGGATGTATACAATGCCAGGAATACCACAAGTTTCTCTTGAATTTTATCTGTGGGGTTCCCCCTTAATTTCTTGTATGTGCTGGTATCCGCTAACTGTCTTAAAATTTCTGCATTATATTCGTCAACCGACAAGACAACTATACTCCCACCCTTGTCGGCTGGCTTTATAATAATTTCTTTATTATCCTGCAGGGATTTGATCGCCTGCCGTTGATTTTTAGAAAGATTGATATTTTTGACTGGTTTAAGTTGGACTCTATCTAGATCTTCGCGGACCAATTTTTCAAATGACTCCACGAAGCAACCCTTTTTATGTACCGGAAAAAACGTGGACTGTTTTTTAAATACAGAAAAATTATTATTAGGGGCAGTGTCAAGGGCATTGCTATTCTCATCTTCAAAAAATCTTTTGAGGGTTAATTTGCGGACAAATTTTTGGAGATCTAGAAAGACTTCAAATTTGTCCACTTTATTGGATGGGGCAAATTTAAGCCCCTTCTCCAGGACACTGACTTCATCCTCAGTTAATGTATAGTCACTGAGGTTGATGATTTTTGTTTTGTGACTATCCTCATTGGGTGATTGGCCCTCTGCCACTTGAATGGTGGTGATGCTGTTAGAGTCCTCTAATTTTCTTTTTCTGAATGGTTTTTTTCTCCTTTTACCCCGTTTCCCTCTTTTTCTATGTTTTTTGGGGGGATTTATCTGTGGACATTGCGTGTCAAACGCCTGTCCAAAAAATGCCCATTATGAGACTCAGTGTTATCATCCCTCCTATCTCGTTGACGTTTTGGGGTGATCATGTTGGTGCGGGGTTCCCTACTGTTAGTAGGTGTTTCTTTTATTGGCCCTTTATAGGAGGTTGCCATTCTCTCCCTCCAATTATCCCCTGAGTTTTCTCTCCAAGCTCTGTAGTTATTATATTTCCTGTATTTATTTCGAACTATGGGGTTGGGATTATGTGAGTTCTCACCCCCAGTCTCTCTATTGTTCCTAGTAGTGGAAATGGGTTGTGTCATACCATTATTTCTAGGATTTTTTGGATGGGGCCTGATACTTTCTGGTTTTTGCAAGTTGGTATTAGACCTAATAAAGCGAGTTTCTTTTTTAGTAATGAGGTGCTCAGTACCATCCTTATAATCCTTAGTGTCCCTAATAAATTTCTTTTTTTTCTTAGTCATTAGCTCTTTTTCACTTCTGTCTATTCTGTTTGCAATATCCTCCTCCAATTTCTCATAATCTTTAGTTTTTGCATAAGGTTCGACAAGTGATCTATACGTGATGATCTCCTGTTCAACCTTATTCAGTTCCTCTTTTTTCTGGCTGATAATAAGCTCCATTAGTTTAAGATTGGGGAATCTTAAAGGTGTATCCCTAGGCTGCAGTGATCTGGGCGCAGTCATTATTTTCATTTTTTTGTGTCTATTGTTGTATTTTCCCTTATTGAAAATAGACTAGCAGCCCCACAGTATGTTTGCACATAGAGGACGTAGAAACATCTGTGCTAATGAAGTGTTTAATCAAAATGATGAGGTTGAAGTAGCCGATCATAATGTTGAAAGCGTTATGTATAAATTAGAAAAGGCACTCATACAAGAAGGAAAAATCTGGTGGGAACTAGCTTCTCTGGAGAAGTACATCTCCAGTAAAATCGTACCACGTGGTCTAAGAATTGATAAAGTCCCATCTTTTGATTGTGAATCAACCTCGTTCAAAATAAATTGGTTTAAAATATTGGACGAATGTTCCACTAAACTAATGGAGCTTATTATCAGCCAGAAAAAAGAGGAACTGAATAAGGTTGAACAGGAGATCATCACGTATAGATCACTTGTCGAACCTTATGCAAAAACTAAAGATTATGAGAAATTGGAGGAGGATATTGCAAACAGAATAGACAGAAGTGAAAAAGAGCTAATGACTAAGAAAAAAAAGAAATTTATTAGGGACACTAAGGATTATAAGGATGGTACTGAGCACCTCATTACTAAAAAAGAAACTTGCTTTATTAGGTCTAATACCAACTTGCAAAAACCAGAAAGTATCAGGCCCCATCCAAAAAATCCTAGAAATAATGGTATGACACAACCCATTTCCACTACTAGGAACAATAGAGAGACTGGGGGTGAGAACTCACATAATCCCAACCCCATAGTTCGAAATAAATACAGGAAATATAATAACTACAGAGCTTGGAGAGAAAACTCAGGGGATAATTGGAGGGAGAGAATGGCAACCTCCTATAAAGGGCCAATAAAAGAAACACCTACTAACAGTAGGGAACCCCGCACCAACATGATCACCCCAAAACGTCAACGAGATAGGAGGGATGATAACACTGAGTCTCATAATGGGCATTTTTTGGACAGGCGTTTGACACGCAATGTCCACAGATAAATCCCCCCAAAAAACATAGAAAAAGAGGGAAACGGGGTAAAAGGAGAAAAAAACCATTCAGAAAAAGAAAATTAGAGGACTCTAACAGCATCACCACCATTCAAGTGGCAGAGGGCCAATCACCCAATGAGGATAGTCACAAAACAAAAATCATCAACCTCAGTGACTATACATTAACTGAGGATGAAGTCAGTGTCCTGGAGAAGGGGCTTAAATTTGCCCCATCCAATAAAGTGGACAAATTTGAAGTCTTTCTAGATCTCCAAAAATTTGTCCGCAAATTAACCCTCAAAAGATTTTTTGAAGATGAGAATAGCAATGCCCTTGACACTGCCCCTAATAATAATTTTTCTGTATTTAAAAAACAGTCCACGTTTTTTCCGGTACATAAAAAGGGTTGCTTCGTGGAGTCATTTGAAAAATTGGTCCGCGAAGATCTAGATAGAGTCCAACTTAAACCAGTCAAAAATATCAATCTTTCTAAAAATCAACGGCAGGCGATCAAATCCCTGCAGGATAATAAAGAAATTATTATAAAGCCAGCCGACAAGGGTGGGAGTATAGTTGTCTTGTCGGTTGACGAATATAATGCAGAAATTTTAAGACAGTTAGCGGATACCAGCACATACAAGAAATTAAGGGGGAACCCCACAGATAAAATTCAAGAGAAACTTGTGGTATTCCTGGCATTGTATACATCCAAGGGAACGATCTCTAAAACTGTGGGGGAATACATACACATTCCAAATCCCTCCATACCGGTTGTGTATGTACTCCCAAAAATCCACAAATCGGCCACTAACCCCCCTGGTAGACCGATTGTGGCTGGTACTAATTCTGCTTTATCTAATTTATCCCATTACATTGATTCCTTATTGCAGCCGCTTGTCCTTAAAACCAGGTCCTATTTAAAGGATACCATCAGCACTATACAAATGCTGAAAGAAGTGAGGTGGCAATCGGAGTACACTTTGGTGACCTCCGATGTCACCTCGCTTTACACCATTATTGACCATGAATTGGGCCTCCAGGCGGTCAGTTTTTTTCTTGAAAAAGATGACACACCATCGGACCTTAAGTCGTTTATATTGGAGGGGATTTCATTAATTTTGAAAAACAATTATTTTTGGTTCGATGGTGATTTTTTCTTACAGCTCAGGGGTACGGCGATGGGGACCAGGCTGGCGCCCAGTTATGCCAATTTATTTATGGCATGGTGGGAGGAAGTTAACATCTGGAATAAACCCCATCTGGACGCCAGCCTGGTCACCTATCGTCGTTATATCGACGATATTCTCTTTGTGTGGAGGGGAGACCACGTATCCCTTACAACTTTTTGTGAAGAACTGAATGCCAACCAGGTTAATATACAGTTGACATTTCAAACCAGTCAAAACCAACTTAGTTTTTTGGATCTCTTAATATACATTGATGAAGGTTGTCTAAAAACCCGAAACTTCGAAAAGCCCACGGACAGCAACTCATACATTGATTTCCGCAGCAATCACCACGCAAATTGGCTGCGGAGTATTCCTAGTGGTCAGTTCAGCCGAATTAGTCGTAATTGCACGGATGTGGACACTTATCGTCAACATGCGAAAAAACTTAGCCAACAATTCAAACAGAAGGGCTATGATTCCATGTTAATAGAAGATGCTATGAGTAAAGGGACTGATGCTATTTTGCACAGATCAGATATGGGACTTGAAATTTCTCCTAAGAAACCCAGTGACCTTGGGATCTGTTTCATTACTAAATTTACCAGCCAATCGAAGCAGATTGAACAGATCTTTAGGAGACATTGGGGGATTTTGAGAAATGACCCCATTCTTAACAAGTATGTTAAAGACAAACCAACTTTTATTTACCGTAAGGCTCAAAACCTCAAGAGTAAATTAGTTAGAAGTGCTATCAACACCCCCAGCCCATCCAGCCTTATTAAAACAAAGGGATTTTTTCGTTGTGGTTCATGTACCATGTGTCGCATATGCAAGGGGTCCACAAAGGCTGTTCAACAATATCGAGATCCACACACAAATAAGATGCTCGATATTGCTGAGTTTATTACTTGCAACACCAAATTCTGTGTGTATTTGCTGGAATGTTCGTGCAAAAAAGTGTATATCGGGAAAACTACCCGACAACTGAAGATTAGACTAGCCGAACACTGTAGAAATATTACTAAGGGTGTTGAATCTCATAATGTATCTTTGCACTTTAAAAAAATGCATAATGGGGACACTAAGCATATTCTAAATTTTTGTGGGATTAAACATATCTCTGAACATTGGAGAGTAAACGATAGAGATAAAAAACTATCACAAGAAGAAATGAGATCAATTTACTCTCTCAATACTATCGAGCCATTTGGTCTAAATGTAGGTTTTGAACTTAAATGCTTTTTGTGATTCCCACATATACCATCATGTACCTGCATCAAAGTGTAATTAGCAACTAACCAAACCATAGCATATATTGTATCCACTCAGTTAATATATGTATTTATCTGGTTTTAGTCTGTGATTTTCATTAATATATTTTCTATTCTCTATGTTGTATGTTGGTAAACGTATGGAGGAAATTGAAGGTGCAACCAGAAAGAGATCAAGCTTAATGCGCTAATACACGTTGGTGAAACGCACAGACATATTCCCGGAAGGCAATATGCGTTCCACTTCAACAAGGCGGACAAGCCAAACAAAGCTTTAAAGTGATATACAGCGCAATGACACAGGACGCGCTGTGTAGGTATCAGGAAGTCCTGTGCGGTCCACGCGTCACCGGAAGTGACGCAAGATGACGCGCGATGCGTGTCACACACCAGGAAGTATTCGGGGATGGCGCGAAACTATATTATCCTGACGGAATGAAACGGCTGATCTCTTTGATTGTGGGTAAAACCATGAACGGACCCACACTGGATTATCTGTATGTTTGCACCACTAATGTATTTGTCTATCGGTTTTTTCTACATTGTATCCTAAATGGAGGTGTATTGTATATTTGTACATTGTGTGATTCTGTTTTTAATGTGTTTTTTAACTTGTTAAAGATGAATTGATTTTTATTGTCGGTCCATGTTTTGGGGAAACCCAGGGCATGTTTCTTTGGGATGTGGTATAAAAACCATACAAGTGGTAACATACTCCACACCTTGAAAAAGGGCTTATTCACATAGCCCGAAACGCGTTGGTGGTTGGAGGAGCAAGCGAAACACCCTAGAGGTTTGTGGTAGGTGCTGGTTACCATCTTCAGCAACTGGGCGGCCTTCTATCCGGATTGGGAGGTAACCCAGACCACCACTCGCCTTGGGATTTCCTTCCCACTTTTTATGCATTTTTTATTCTTTTTATTGTGAAAATAAACCTTTTTTGGATACTACAAGTCTTCACGGAGTAAGCTGTCTACTTGTGGGGATTCAGAAGAAAAAGAAACCTTTACATGCATATAGGGCACCTGATTTGGGTGAGTCTTTGTTTTATGGGGTCCTGGTGATTCTACTGGATTGATACCGTCATTTATGTATGCAGAGGCCGTGGAGACTTAAAGAAACCATTACGGGCACATAGGGACCTTCACCCAGGTCAGTTGTGGTTTTCTTTAAGAGCGGCTGGACGGAAGGAAGGAGTCTAGATCGATCACATTGGTGATAGAAATATCGTACACTTTAAAAAGAGGAGATCACAGCGCCTTTTGGAGCACCATTTTGTTGTATTGCTTATGTGTTAAGATTGGGGAATCTTAAAGGTGTATCCCTAGGCTGCAGTGATCTGGGCGCAGTCATTATTTTCATTTTTTTGTGTCTAAGGTTATTAGTTTTATTTGCGCTGTACTAGTGTTTGTATGCATGTACTATACATACATGATGTACTCATATGCACACAAACACAGGTACAGCGCAAAATACACACTTTTAACTTTAATATAAATTAAAGTACACAAAATGATACTCTTAATAGACACACAAATATTATTAAAATAAAATAAACTTCCACACACCTCTCTGGTGCAATGCATACCTTCCTTCAGCTGCATCACACTGAGTGACTCACTGAAGTCTGGGCATGCTCACTGCAGAGGATTTGCTTCTGCTGGGCTGCACAGGCAGCAGCCCATAGAAGCACTCTAGCTCTGGCGATTTGCACAGAATGGCTTCCTGTTGGAAGCTATTGCTGTCATCGCTCCATGTACTGGCAGCCCAAGAGGGGGAGGAGTTTCCAGCTCTGTGTATGATGAGAAGTAGCAGCTTACAAAAGTAGGAATCTACTACATGCTGAACTCCTCCCCATAGGATTGGGCTGTTGCTGTGTCTGCCCTGCTGCTTCATGGAGCCTGGTGAGAGGAGGTTACCAGCAGCAGGATGCACTAGGTGAAGAAGGCAGGAGGAATGCAGAGTGACGTTCTAACCAGTGGCGGCTCCTGCTATAGGGCTGCAGGACTGCAGCCCCTCCAGTTAAAATCACACCAGAGACAGACAGCCAGCACCAGAGCTCTGGAGCGGGGGATAAAGCACCGGAGCTCTGGTGCTGTCTGTCTGTGTCTCTGGTGTTGTGATTTTAACTGGAGGGGCTGCAGCCCTATAGCAGGAGCCGCCACTGGTTAGAACGTCACTCTGCATTCCTCCCGCCTTCTTCACATATTGCATCCTGCTGCTGTCTCTTCCCCAAGTAAATAGTGCAAACCCACTTGGTTGTCCAGATAATAAACAAGATTGGGTGATTCGTCAGACCGGGCTACTTTATTGATGCCCACTGTAGATTGTTTTGAGAAGTGTACAGAGGGCAGCATAGGCACTTAGCATGTTGCAAAGCACAGTTTCTGATGATACCTTTCTTTTATAGCCAGCATTTCCACAATAGTTACAGTACGTACCAGATGGGCTAGCCTTCGCTCCCCACACATATGTTGCTGGTTCAACAGTTGTCCTTATTTGGATCACTTTTATAATAGGATAATATAATATAATATTTTATGTTATGGCTGATAGGTGTATATATGGGAAGAGATTAAGAAAGGGTTGCACAATGGTGAAGTAGATTACAAAAATAAACATTGCTAAAGGACAAAAATCACTTCCATTATGTGAATGTAAAAGAAACATCACAAATAGAGCCTTAAACAACATGCTTTGCAATCCATCTGTCCCAGCAATTACCAGCAAGTAACTATAGAAATGTTTGCTTTACAGGCCTTGTTCCCAAACCTGTGACATCACTATGTCTGCGTCTCTTGATCTCCCACCCAAACACATTTCTTCAGAAGTGACTATTGCAGAAGCTGTTGTAGTGCTAGCACTAAGCTGAGTCATCGAGAGACACTGATAAACAATAATATGTGTATCCTGGTAGCCATGAGTTGTAGAAGAGGCACTGTACAGAGCACACTGGGGACTGTGAGAGTACCACGAACATTATAACACTAGACACAGATGGTAAGTAGTTAAGTTGCCAGCAGACAGAATACCGATTGACAGAATCCCCACAATTATATGCCATACCGACAAATACGAAAAATTGAATGATCAGGTACTGCACTTTATTAAAAGTAGTATTTACCCAATAGACACCATCAATGCAGCCTGGCTGAATTAGTTCTCATGCCGAATGCAATTTAAGCAGTAATGCAGATTTATTTTTACTCTAAAATCAATAATAAAATAAAATAAAGAAAATTATATAAGGAAAAATTAAATTTATAAACAATATATGCAAGTATTCAACATACTTATATTTATATTTGCATTATTTCATTATACCACATTATTAAGCTATATAGTTCTAAAAATAATATATATAAACAGCAAGTGGCCTTTTGTAACATAACTGGCTTTTGATGTGTTACTCTGTTTTCTTTGCAATCACAATGTAACAAGTCAGCTTTTTAGATTGTTATTTGTATCCAATGTAGAGTAAATCAGCAGAGTTCCTTAGAATGATGAACTAGTAAATTATGGATATTTTAGAATACACTTAAGAAGCTGAGTGAGATGCAGTTGAATGTCAGTACACGTGGGTGATGGAGTGTGTAGCCTCAGACCTGACCCGGATGGTAGTGGTCTGGCTAATACAAGAAAGGTGAAGGTGTTCCTCCCAATGATAAGAAGAATACGTCCCTATTTATAGAGGGACGGTCCTCTTCTCCGTATGTGTGAGATAATGTATAATACCCCAACTTTCCTCCTCCTGATAAAGGGGTCCTCTTCTCCGTATCAATAGATAAGCCAAATACAGATTTTATTCCCTTGGACCAACCGTAGGGGGCAGAATTCCCTCCAATGACATAGGTACCGGAAAAAGATGAATAGAAATGGTATATAGAGTAATACCATTTATTAAACACAACATAAATTTTCACAAGACATGAGGTAGACAGTGGCCAATTACCCAGATGTTGGAGAACTAGGATTATACAAAGTTCTCAAATGCGCATAAAAGGAAGGTGAGTACCCGGGATCCACCTCCACATCCAGGCAAGTGGGTAACAGGTCCAGTGTCCAGTCCTCAATAAAAACAACAGGCAACAGGAGCTCCAAACGCGTTTTCGATCATCTGCTATGATCTTCTTCAAAGGGAGTGCTCCTGTTTGCCTCTCCTTCCTATTTAACATAGCTTCATCCAATCAGACCTGTTCAACTAAGGTCCACCTTAAACTGCCGCCAATCAGAATAAGAGTATAGTATTCCTGTGTGTGTCATAATTAAAGACACCAGTTCCGTATCTATGTTGCACCGGAAGTGTCCCACTTCCGGGTTGCGTTCCACCTTCATTCAGTGTAGACGCTGTACCGGAGGTGTCACACTTCCGGGTTGCGTTCCATGCGCACAGTTCCCCGGACGGAGGTGAAAGCATCTGATACATTGTATCACTTCCCCCGGATGTGTGGCTCCATATAGTCTCCCGCCGCCAACTTAGTAGGGGAAAAAAGCTTCAATCGGTGGTGTAGTTCATCTATGACCTCCCCAGAGAGCTATGTCCCCATATTCAAGTTCCCGTCGCCATTTTGTTGGTTAGATAACTTCAGACGCAGCCCGGCAGACAGTCCAAAATCAGGGATGTCATTGGATGTTATTGGCTGGTATTATGGTGACCGTTCCTGATGGATGGAATTTTGATATATTCACATTTTTCCATACAGATGGGGCAGGATTTAACCTCAGAAAGCAAATAATACATGTGTAAGCATTAAGTCAGAAAAACCACGTTCACTGTGCAAAGTAGCAATTTCACTGTGCAAAATGGCAAATTAGGTGGTGCAACTGACCCACATATAGATTTAACAGAAAAATATGATTAAAAAACGTCCTTAAATAAAACCAAGAATAAATGTATAAGCATTACATCAGAAGAAATATGCTCACTGTGCAAAATAGCAATTTCACTGTGCAAAATATCAATTTAGATGGTATAACTGACCCACATATAAATTTTGACAGAGAAATACGATCAGAATAAATAAGACAGTAAAAACAATTTAAAATGGTTAAAATGTCAAAGAAACCATTTACCTTCAAAGTCCATGTTAATTCCCCCAGGGGTGAGTGTGTTTAACTCATAGATACATTTAATTTCTTCCCTAGCAAGTGTACTCGCCAAGTTTCTATTCCGCACATTGGTAGTGATTTGTTTGAGTCCAAGAAATTTAATAATGTGATTGCATAATGAGTTATGCTTGGTTTTAAAATGTTGGGGTAAAGAATGTGACTCCAGACCTTTCTTTATGTTATTCAGGTGTTCACCTATTCTAGTTTGTAAGGGTCTGGAGGTACGTCCAATGTAAAACAGATTACACGAGCACTCCACAGCATAGATCACATTTTTACTGTTACATGTGATAAAGTCATCTATAGTAAAAGAAACCCCATTAATGGTCACCGTGGTGTATTTTGAGGTGCCATTGCTCTTGATCTCACGGCATCCTTTACATAATCCACACCTGTGGCATCCTTTAGTTAACGTTCTTCCCTTATTTTGGGCAGTTATTAGAGCACTCCGTACGATCTTATTTCTCATATTGGGGGCTTTCCTATATATAAATTTGGGACGATCCGGTAGAATTTCCCCCAAGATAGGATCTTTTTTAAAAATACCTCAGTTTTTTCTAAAAGATCTCTCCAGTACTTTGAACTGTGCGTTAAAACCTGTAATAAAAGCCCAGCTAAAATTGTCTGTGTCTGTCTTGGTGCTCTTGGAATCCTTTAAAAGTTTGTTTCTTTCCACGCTCACAGTCTCTTGCGCTTTTTTGTCAATGAAAGAAGGATCATATCCACTAGTAATCTTTGTGCCTTCTTATTAGATTGTTAGATTCGTAGATTCGTATCGGTACAATTTCGTCTTAACCGTTTAACCGTTTAAATTGGCCACCAGGTATGGCATCAAGCCACTGGGAATGATGGCAACTATCTCGTTGGATGTATGATTGTGAGTCAGTGGGTTTGATGAACGTTTTTGTCTTTAACAGATAATCTTCAATAAAAAGAGTCACATCTAAAAAGTCAATACTAGTTTTATCAATGGTGAATGTTAGTTCAATATTTCTGTCGTTGTTATTCAGGTGGCTACAGAAAGAATTGAGGTCATCCTCCGAGCCACTCCAGAAGAAGACGATATCATCTATATATCTCTTCCAGGACACCAGGTTCGCCCCATATGCATTATTGGACCACACATAGTCGTGTTCCCATTGGCCCATAAAGATGTTGGCGTAACTTAGGGCGAACCTGGTGCCCATGACGGTCTCCGTCTTCTGAAGATAATAATCATCTTCAAAGAGGATAAAATTAACCCCCTGCGTTAAAAAGGCCTGAAAATCAACCTCTAAAGTGCTAGCGCATAAATATTGGTTGACAGCTTGGATTCCCAAATCATGGTCGATAATAGTATAAAGGGACTTCAGGTCAGCGGTAACCAGAAAGAGGCCTTCAACGACAAGAATGGTGGGAAGAATGTTAAGAAGACTTTTCGTGTCTTTCAGATGTGACATATTGGTTAAAACGAGTATCTCACACATACGGAGAAGAGGACCGTCCCTCTATAAATAGGGACGTATTCTTCTTATCAGGGCGCCATTGGGAGGAACACCTTCACCTTTCTTGTATTTGCTGTTTGTTGATATTCAGGGATATCATCTAGGTGTACCTTCCTTCAGGCTGCCTAGGCGCACAGAGGGACATATCTCACCCATTTTTTTCCACGGTAGTGGTCTGGCTGTTGTGGGACTCGTTGAGTCATATTGCGTTCACCTGGGGGACTCACAGTGCGACCTCTGACCACCCTCAGTCAGAGGCTTTGTACTGGACCGGAAGTGAGCACTCATCACGAGTGTACCGCTAGCGGCGTCTGCGTGCCCAAGGTGAGTGTGAATCTTCACCAGTCGGCAGGGGGACAAACCCAAATTGCTGGGCCTTCAATCTGATACCAAGCTGGTCCATATGGGTCAATTGGTTCCGGAGATATTGTGGGTAACCCGATTTTTTTATTTATAAAGTGTAATTTCATGGCTGTTTATGTTATTTGAGGGCAGGTTTCTCTAGAACCAAACATCCCAGGTCATTCACGGGACCAAAATCATTTGAAACCCAATCAAAAGTTCTTCAATATGATATGAGTGAGTTGGTTCTGAAGATATAGCCAGTTACACGATATACAGTAACTGATTAAAGGGGGGAGGGGGTGGTTTTCTCTCTCCTCACACCAGAAAATGGAGGGACTAGGCTGGTGTAAAAGGGACCAATCCAGGAATGTCCCTGAATGATCCTGGGACCATATTCCCAGGTAAGTCCCTGCATTTGCTGGTGTGAAAGGGGTATTATTTCATATACCTTTGAATGTCTGTAAATACCCAGTTTTTGTATCACTGTCTCCTTTGTAAAGCGCATCAGAATATGCTGCACTATATAAGAAACCCCACTCTCTGCACCGCTGTAAATGGCTGTCACTTCTGCCCAGTGGCAGCTGTCCCCCAGTTACCACGAGCATGTATTCCCTTTTGGCAATGAGCATGTACTCCCACATGGCAATGAGCATGGAACCCCTGGCAATGAGCATGCAGGTAAGCAGCACTTATGTAGCATAATTTTTAATAGGCATTACGGTGTTTGGCATAATACATAATGGACATTATGGAGTGTGGCTTAACATGTAAGGGGCATTATGGTGTAATTTGTTAATGCACGCCAATGTTTCTGTTTATGAAGCATATTGTGAATTTTGGCTCAATCCATGTGGCATTATGTTAAGTTTGGCACAATCTATGTGGCATTATGTGAATTTTGGCTCAATCCATGTGGCATTTTTTGAATTTTGGCTCATTCCGTTTTGCATCATGGGGCAAGTATAATGGGGTCTAGTATATTGTTGCATAATGTGTAGAAGTGGTATATGGTGTGGTATGCGCTACATTCAAGGACACACCTCCTTTTGAGTGGCCACAAACCCCTTTCCGGTGTGCGCCTATGTCCTTCACTTGTGACACCAAGGTGAGCCTGTGTACTTTAAACACCTGGGCCTATTTTTAATCCCATTACCACCCTCTCTCTGCTCTCCTCTCTCTCAGCATGTACACTGGCCTCAATCATACACCCCTCCCCCTCACAAACCCTCTCCAATCATGGTCCCCCCTCCCCCTCCCTGTAATTTTATCCTGGATCCATCCCCTGTAAAAACCTCTATTTTAATAGAAGTGGTCATCTTTAAAAAAATGGAAGGTACAGCCCCACAATTATTTGATACCGACAAATACCAACAATCAAAACACCAACAACATCTTAATACCGACAAGTAAACCACTAACAGAAAGAAAGCACAGACAAACAATGCAGACAGAAAAAATAATGACACAAATAATACAGAATGCAAATTGCATGATTTAAAAAAAAAAAAAAACCCAGACCAGTTCATACTTTACCATCCCAGTAGGAATAGAGGAGAATATAATAGTGTTCAGAGTGCAGCAAGGCACCACGCCCGAAGCATGAAGAGCACAGCAAGCACTGCAAGGTGACCCTGTAAACTAAAATGACTGTGTCAGTATTTTAACATGTTTGGCATTATGATCATGTTGATATATTGACTGTAGGCATTTCAACAGTTGGTATTATGTTTGTGTCAGAATATAAGGTATTACACCATGCCGGTATAACAGTGTCGATCAAGTAGTTGTCGGAAATTCAGTTGAAGGTAAATCATAATGCTCCCGCTGGGACTAGTGTTTTATCAGTTGAATGTATGAAGATGTATTAAGATTAAGGGGGAAATTTACTAACAAAAATTAGTGGGAAAAATCGTATTTTCATACGAAAATACGATTTTTTTTTGGCGTACACGTATCTTTGGCATTTACTATGCCAAAAATACAAATTTTTGGATTCATATTGATGGGACATTCTTATTTACAAATACGAATGAATACACCATCGATAGAATATGACAGAAATCACCATTCAAAAGAATGGTGAGTCCTGATTTACTAAGTGGCCGTATTGAAAATACGGCCTCTAATTAGCGTAAAACACCAGCGAATGGCCGGGCAAATACGGCAGGAAAATACACTTTATTTTCCTGTCGTATTTGGCTTTAGCCTGCACGGATCAGTCAGATTCGTGCAGGCTTCAGTGTAAAAAATAGAAAAATAAATAAATTAAAAAAACAGCGTGGGGTCCCCCTTACAGCCATAACCAGCACCAGGCTGAAAGAGCCGGGCCGGTAATAAAAAATCAGAAAAACCCAAATATGGCTTTGCTGATTTTTTAAAACCAGCCCCAGGCTCCAGGTCCAGAGCTGGTTCCAGGGGCGGATTGGCCCACCGGGAAACCGGGCCATTTCCCGGTGGGCCGGCCCCTAAATGACATGAAGAGGCCGCCTTGTAGTCATGCAGGGCCGTGGACCGCCTGACCTCGATTTCAGCGGTCAGCGTCCACGGCCGCGGCACTTTGCCCACAGGAAACATGGCCGCAGCCGGCCGCATCATTGCCAGATATCAAAATGGCCGCGGGAGGGCTGCTGCGCATGCGCGGCCGTACGCAGCTCCTCCCGCGGCTCTTTGAGTGTTGGTCTCATGATCCCCAGCAGCAGCACAGGAGTATTTCGCGTGCTGGGGATCAACAAAAGGATGGGCGGCAGCGGCACTTTTAAACTGGCAGCAGTAGCTGCAGTACAAGGCGGGTGTCAGGTCTGAGGTCACTAAGGTACTCCAAAACACATTAATGCATGATGGCTATGTGTGGCTGGCACAAGTGAAGAAAAAAATAATATATATATATATATATTTATATATATACATTTATATATATAGTAGACGGGAACGTGCAGCACTCCACAGCCGATAATGCAGATAAAAAAGCTCTTTATTGCAGACAACGTTTCATTATCAAACCGATATTGTCATCAGGTGATGACAATATCGGTTTGATATTGAAACGTTGTCTGCAATAAAGAGCTTTTTTATCTGCATTATCGGCTGTGGAGTGCTGCACGTTCCCGTCTACTATATTATCCCACTTGGTGCGGGCACCCACGCAAGCAACAAACAAGGAGGATGTGCCGGGCATACCTGTTCTCTATTTTTATATATATATATATATATATATATATATATAAACACGAAATGAATGGGCGTCACTCAGAGGCTTGGTAGTCAAAAAGAAAGTGTATTCAGTACACAAGTGGATCTACGTTTCGGGGACGTGCTCCCCTTCGTCAGGATACAAATGCAGTGTACAATAAGCATTTAAATAGTGTCTTACCTGTCAGGGACAGATCACCTCCCCGCCCCACGGCAACGCCGCCCGCGGCTCCGTCTCGTCTCTCCGTTTCCGCTTCCGGTCCTGGGTGACGTCAGTGAACCCGGCGGCGCTGGCATGGTAACTAGGGACGAATCACAGACCCCGATTAGTTGTTGTGTAAACAAAAAACGTGCATAACAAGAAGGAGCTCTACACAATAGAGATCAAGTGCAAACAAGTGAGCAAAATCATAACAGGACAAATCAACTAATATCGCGGACTTAAATATGGGTGAACAATATTGCGTGCCTGTATAAAAAAAGCCAAAAACTGTCTGTACATATAAAAATAATTAAAAGCACCAGACGGCACTGTGCTAGCAGATGGCTAGGTCGCAGCATACTGTAACTATGTGCACACCAATACTTAGTGTGCTGACGTGGCTATTTAGCCTACATACATAGATACGTCACAAGAAATAAAGAATTAAAGCATTAAAGCATTAAAGCAGGACATGAACGGTGAACTGAATGGCAGGATTATATAAAATGTATTAGACCAGATGAATCATTTAACCCTTTGGGGCGCAGGGTGTCCAGACGAAAAATCCATCTGGCCTCAAGTTGTAATAATTTTTTGGAACGATCCCCGCCCCTGATTGAAGGGGGTACATGGTCTATTATTTTGTGTTTGAGAGTGGCCATCCCGTGCCTAGCCTCTACAAAATGCCTGGCCACGGGTTGGTCTCCAGTGCCATTCTGTAACGCCGTTCTGATGGCCAAACGGTGTTGTGCCATGCGGGTCTTAAAAGCACAATCCGTTTTGCCTATGTAATATAGCCCACACGGGCAAATTATTGCATAGACAACGTACTTAGTACTGCATGTAAGAGGCCATTTAATAGGAAATTTTTTCCCAGATGCTGGGTGGCTGATGGAATCCCCTATGGCCATGTAGTTACATGTGGTACAGCCCAGACATTTAAAACAACCATTTTTCTTGGCTAGAAAATTCCTGGTGTTAGGCTTGGGTTCACTAATGGTGGTTTTAACTAAGTAATCCCGGATACTTTTGCCCCTGGTGTAGCTGGGCATGAGTCGGGCATGCTTAAGGGTTTTCAAGTCAGGGTCACTGGTAATGATGGGCCAGAGTTCTTTAGCCTTTTTAGTAGTGAAATTAGTGTTGGGGTTATGGGCATTAACCCACGGGAAAATTTGTTCCTTGGATTCTTTAATGGGCCTATCTTGTAACAGGACATCCCTAGGCACAGCTTCTGCCCGTCTTCTGGCTGCGGCTAGTGCCTGGGTGGGGTACCCTCTGTTTACAAATTTTTGAGACATTAGATCTAGCTGTGAGTTTCTTTCTGGGATTTCGCTATTGGACCTACATACTCTAAGGTACTGGGAGTAAGGCAGTCCCCTGGTGGTGGAAACAGGGTGGAAACTGTTATACCTGAGCATGGTGTTTCAGTCTGTAGGTTTGGAGTACAGGCAAGTTGTGATTTGGCCTGCCTTCAAAATAATTCGTAGGTCCAAAAAACAGACTTCAGAGACACTATGGGTAAGTGTTAATTTAACAGGATGATCTGACTGATTTTGTGCATTGACTATGTCAATCAGGCTTTCACTGCTCTTAGACCAAATAAGAAATAGGTCATCTATATAGCGGACATATTGTACAATCCCTTCTGCAACTGTAGGATCCTGAAAGAAAATTTCCCTCTCAACTTGCCACATATAGGAGTTCGCCAGGGACGGCGCCACTGGGGAACCCATGGCACAGCCGATGAGCTGTAAATAAAATCGTCCGTTAAACAAAAAATAATCGTTTTTAAGGGTAAATTCAAGCAATGTGAGAAAAAATGTAATATCTGGGCCCACGTATGCAGTGTTGCCTACCAACAGTTGTTTGACCGCCTCTAGTCCAGCTGAATGGGGGATACATGTATAAAGATTAGATACATCTAGAGTGGCTAACACAGCATTATTTCCAACAGGGGGGCTTGCTGCAAACTTTTGCAGAAGCGCCCTGGAGTCCTTTAGGTGGGTGTTAGTTCTTTGAATGCAAGGCTGCAGGAAAGAGTCCAGATAAACTGCGACCGGTTCACACAGAGACCCCCTGGCCGAGATGATAGGACGACCAGGAGGCCTCTGTGTGTCTTTGTGTATCTTAGGGATACTGTAAAACACCGGTACAACTGGATGTTCGACCAGTAGAACCCTATGAGTTTCCGCTGAGATAATATGTTCATCTACTGCTTGCTGAAGTATACGGTTTAATGCCCGCTGGTACTCCCTGGTGGGATCCTGCGTCAAGCAGCGATATGTGGCAGAGTCACTCAATAAACGGTCGCATTCACGGATGTAATCTGTGGTGTTTAGCACCACCACGGCACCTCCTTTGTCCGCACTGCGGATCGTGATGTCGTCTCTTTTTGCAAGTGATTGCAGTGCCAGAAACTCAGGTCTCGATAGATTGTGCCTAATGGTGGGCTGTTTTTCATGTCCCGCTTTTTCCAGCATCCGAGTGAACGTCTTGATGGATGCATTTGAAGAAATGGGGTCAAATCGTGATTTTTTCTTTAATTGCTTGGGTAAAAGTGCAGAATCAGTAGTTCTCACAGGTACTGGGTGTTTATCAAAGTGTTCTTTAATCTTAAGGCCTCGATTCAGCTTGAACAAATCAATTTTCCATTGGAACAAATCAGACCCATGGGTAGGGATGAACGATAAGCCTTTGTTCAAAACCCTGGTCTCATCGGTTGACAATGGGACAGAGGATAAATTATAGATTAAGTCCTCCTGTTCCTGGGGGGTCTGCCGACCCGTTTGCCTTTGGGCTTGTCGCCCTCGCCTCGTGCGCTTCCGCCGCGGCCCGATGTAGTGGCCCGCGTCATAGCCCCTAAAGGGGTCGGTTGATTGTAAGGGGTCTGAGGCCTGATGTCGTCTGCTTCACTAGCCGACGTGCTGGAACGATAATCATTCCTTGCGCCTCCCGTAGGCCTGCGGCGGTAGTGCGGAACCCGTGGCTGGGTTTTGGGCACTGGGGTGAGTAACCAGGAATAAACAGTGTGTTGTGCGTAGTCTTGTTGCACACGCAGGAGTTTTGATTTCTTATACTTGAGAAGTTCAGTTTTGTATTGTTCAACTTGTTTCTTCAATTTCTCAAAGGCAGGCGTGGCTTCAGTGAAGACCTCATGGGCTTTATTTTCATCTGTGTAGCTGGCAATCCTCTCACGGACCATAACATGCTCCCTGGTGGACTCCTCAATTACCAGGAGCATGAGGTCCATGGAGCATTTATTGAGGATTGAGATCCACTTTCTGCAGAACCCCATGTTGTGCCTCCCAATCGTGGGGGTGTTGTGGACCCGAAAGCCCCTGGGGATCTGCTTAGCCCTATAATAATCTGATAAGGTCCTGCTATGGTATAAGAAATCTAATTCTCGTTTCTTAAGTTTGAACATTTCTCTATAAACATCCTCATCCGATGCTTCCAGGTCCTGATCAAAGGCTGGCTCTTTGTTGAGGATGGAATCTGCCTCTGCATCAGAATAACTGAACATGTCCATGTTATCGCATTGTACAAACAATGCAGTGAAGTCAGGTTCCTCTGCTGCTGGCGTGGCCATGATGCAGGTGACGTGCTGGTGCAAGGTGCACGGTGGAGGGGTGAAGTGAGGTGGTGATCCGGACTTGCTGACGCAGTAATACCACACAAAAGATAGCAGCGCTATCACAGTCCAGGTGCCTGGAGCGGTCCTGTTTAGCCCATACGGCTATAGAGGACAATATACAGCGGGTGGTGCTCCGGCTCGACTGGGGCCCCCATGGGGATAATCTGCTCTCGTGTTTGTATGTGGATCAGTCCTTTTGGGAAGGCACCAGAGCAGATTATCCCCATGGGGGCCCCAGTCGAGCCGGAGCACCACCCGCTGTATATTGTCCTCCATAGCCGTATGGGCTAAACAGGACCGCTCCAGGCACCTGGACTGTGATAGCGCTGCTATCTTTTGTGTGGTATTACTGCGTCAGCAAGTCCGGATCACCACCTCACTTCACCCCTCCACCGTGCACCTTGCACCAGCACGTCACCTGCATCATGGCCACGCCAGCAGCAGAGGAACCTGACTTCACTGCATTGTTTGTACAATGCGATAACATGGACATGTTCAGTTATTCTGATGCAGAGGCAGATTCCATCCTCAACAAAGAGCCAGCCTTTGATCAGGACCTGGAAGCATCGGATGAGGATGTTTATAGAGAAATGTTCAAACTTAAGAAACGAGAATTAGATTTCTTATACCATAGCAGGACCTTATCAGATTATTATAGGGCTAAGCAGATCCCCAGGGGCTTTCGGGTCCACAACACCCCCACGATTGGGAGGCACAACATGGGGTTCTGCAGAAAGTGGATCTCAATCCTCAATAAATGCTCCATGGACCTCATGCTCCTGGTAATTGAGGAGTCCACCAGGGAGCATGTTATGGTCCGTGAGAGGATTGCCAGCTACACAGATGAAAATAAAGCCCATGAGGTCTTCACTGAAGCCACGCCTGCCTTTGAGAAATTGAAGAAACAAGTTGAACAATACAAAACTGAACTTCTCAAGTATAAGAAATCAAAACTCCTGCGTGTGCAACAAGACTACGCACAACACACTGTTTATTCCTGGTTACTCACCCCAGTGCCCAAAACCCAGCCACGGGTTCCGCACTACCGCCGCAGGCCTACGGGAGGCGCAAGGAATGATTATCGTTCCAGCACGTCGGCTAGTGAAGCAGACGACATCAGGCCTCAGACCCCTTACAATCAACCGACCCCTTTAGGGGCTATGACGCGGGCCACTACATCGGGCCGCGGCGGAAGCGCACGAGGCGAGGGCGACAAGCCCAAAGGCAAACGGGTCGGCAGACCCCCCAGGAACAGGAGGACTTAATCTATAATTTATCCTCTGTCCCATTGTCAACCGATGAGACCAGGGTTTTGAACAAAGGCTTATCGTTCATCCCTACCCATGGGTCTGATTTGTTCCAATGGAAAATTGATTTGTTCAAGCTGAATCGAGGCCTTAAGATTAAAGAACACTTTGATAAACACCCAGTACCTGTGAGAACTACTGATTCTGCACTTTTACCCAAGCAATTAAAGAAAAAATCACGATTTGACCCCATTTCTTCAAATGCATCCATCAAGACGTTCACTCGGATGCTGGAAAAAGCGGGACATGAAAAACAGCCCACCATTAGGCACAATCTATCGAGACCTGAGTTTCTGGCACTGCAATCACTTGCAAAAAGAGACGACATCACGATCCGCAGTGCGGACAAAGGAGGTGCCGTGGTGGTGCTAAACACCACAGATTACATCCGTGAATGCGACCGTTTATTGAGTGACTCTGCCACATATCGCTGCTTGACGCAGGATCCCACCAGGGAGTACCAGCAGGCATTAAACCGTATACTTCAGCAAGCAGTAGATGAACATATTATCTCAGCGGAAACTCATAGGGTTCTACTGGTCGAACATCCAGTTGTACCGGTGTTTTACAGTATCCCTAAGATACACAAAGACACACAGAGGCCTCCTGGTCGTCCTATCATCTCGGCCAGGGGGTCTCTGTGTGAACCGGTCGCAGTTTATCTGGACTCTTTCCTGCAGCCTTGCATTCAAAGAACTACCACCCACCTAAAGGACTCCAGGGCGCTTCTGCAAAAGTTTGCAGCAAGCCCCCCTGTTGGAAATAATGCTGTGTTAGCCACTCTAGATGTATCTAATCTTTATACATGTATCCCCCATTCAGCTGGACTAGAGGCGGTCAAACAACTGTTGGTAGGCAACACTGCATACGTGGGCCCAGATATTACATTTTTTCTCACATTGCTTGAATTTACCCTTAAAAACAATTATTTTTTGTTTAACGGCCGATTTTATTTACAGCTCATCGGCTGTGCCATGGGTTCCCCAGTGGCGCCGTCCCTGGCGAACTCCTATATGTGGCAAGTTGAGAGGGAAATTTTCTTTCAGGATCCTACAGTTGCAGAAGGGATTGTACAATACGTCCGCTATATAGATGACCTATTTCTTATTTGGTCTAAGAGCAGTGAAAGCCTGATTGACATAGTCAATGCACAAAATCAGTCAGATCATCCTGTTAAATTAACACTTACCCATAGTGTCTCTGAAGTCTGTTTTTTTGGCCTACGAATTATTTTGAAGGCAGGCCAAATCACAACTTGCCTGTACTCCAAACCTACAGACCGAAACACCATGCTCAGGTATAACAGTTTCCACCCTGTTTCCACCACCAGGGGACTGCCTTACTCCCAGTACCTTAGAGTATGTAGGTCCAATAGCGAAATCCCAGAAAGAAACTCACAGCTAGATCTAATGTCTCAAAAATTTGTAAACAGAGGGTACCCCACCCAGGCACTAGCCGCAGCCAGAAGACGGGCAGAAGCTGTGCCTAGGGATGTCCTGTTACAAGATAGGCCCATTAAAGAATCCAAGGAACAAATTTTCCC